>NC_054702.1:31173779-31188779 GCF_016097555.1 Gigantopelta aegis
TATGTGTATGTATAATTATGCGTTAAACTATGAATAATGTATTGTGTGTACGTATAATTATGTGATATATAATTATGTTATGAATAATGTATTTGTGTGCCTATAAACTGTATATTTACTTATTAAATTTCCAAGTGTCCGACATGAAATAGCTGCTTTTAAATTGACTGAGGTGTCATTAAACAAAATTCCCTTTTCACTCCTATTGTCTTAGCCAACATGTGCTTGTATCCAATATTCTAAGTTCGCGTTCCTCGTTAAAACAACTGAAATATGTTATTGCTAGTTTGCTCTTTAATGAGCTACTAAAAACTATGAATCAGTAAATGTTATCACAATATATTATTATTATTATTATTATTATTATTATTATTATTATTAAACTACTAAGCAATATAACACATTCTGGTAGAATGACCCAACGGCCGCTTCCCGCTAAAAGTACTGTATTTATTAATTTATATATCGAAATGTAAAAAAAAAAAAAATATTGAACTATTTGACCATTACACATCATAGGCAGTTCAATTACATTTACTAGAAGAAGAAAAACCCCCCATTAATTTTATTGGAAAATCAGTAGAAGATGATGAAAAGGTTAAATATATGGGACATATGGGACAAGTACTCTGTGACATAATGGTAGGCGGACAATATTAATGCCATCAATTTTACAGGTACTATATCTTTGCTTAACTCAGCTTTTCCAGCCGCTGACAGTCAAGTTGTCAGTGTTTGCAGAATCGCCTACTTCATACGAGAGAGCGAGAGCGAGAGCGAGAGCGAGAGAGAGACACACACACACACGCACACACACACACACACACACACACACACACACACACTCACACACACACACACACACACACACACACACACACACTCATACACACACTTATACACACACACAGTCAGACAGAGAGAACAAGTGAGCAAGCAAGCAACAAGAACAGGGTTGTGATGAAAAAAACACCCCCACTATATCGTACCCAAAATATAACACAATTCACAAACTCGTTCATAACTTTCGTACTGCACTCTTATCACACTCATTTACTAACAGCTGTACTTTTCATATTATAAAACGTTTCTGTTCTCCCCACACGACGGCATCAAAACAAATGTTAATCGACATGAAGTTATTTTTGGTATTTGTTGTATGTGTGAATATACCTATAAGTAATTACAAGTTTATCTGACGGCTGTTTGAAGATTCTTTACTAGAATTAAGTGATCTTCAATAAACGAAGACTATGACGTCAAGACGTAGCGCAATTGATCTGTTCGATTAGACGCGCCAGGGTTTTGTTTGTAAAGGACTTCACTGGCTTTTAGACTTTGTTCTAATTACGTTTAGTCAGGGGCGAACCCACAGTATATATACTGAACCCCCGTATAAGCAGAGGTACTCAGTCCTCCCAAATCAAACCTCTCTGACGTTATTTTATCTAAACACAGGGCGGATACATGCTTTTGTGAAAAGGGGTGGGGTGGTGGTAGTGTGACCGGATAAATAAGGCTGGAGCAGGGCATGTGCTCACTATAACTAGAATGTTAGTACAAGGTTGATCTGCCACAAATTCAGCCAGCAAACGTTTGACCAACTTTGGAAAACTATTTGATTGGTTCCCGACGTGGCCATTTGGTTTACCGTGAAGCGCATAAACCAGTCTAGCGGGCGTTTTTCTGCTCGATCTGGCTGAACGCAGCCCTGGTTATGTCCTGAACGAAATAAAGTGGTGTAACCAGTATATAGTTGATATTTCCAATTTCTCCCACGATTTCAATCTGTTTCGACCCTTTCTGTCAATTTCCTCCGACTCTGTCTTCTGAGCTGTCCACACCATCGCCTACCTGTCTCAACTTCCTCCACAGGTGCAGTCTCTGTATATATCCCTGCACCCAGTTGGCATCCTCGTCCTCTGCCGCCAATAAAGCTGGTCTGACCCACGGCACTAACTAACGACCGCCGGTAGTAGGGGTGCATAGTAGGTGGTTATAAGTGCCTCTTAACAATGCCAGAAGTAACTACTGAACACTCCCCGAAGTGGTCAGACTAAGCCCACAGCTAAAAGCTGATGGGGAACAGGTGTGTGGCACAGATAGCCACAAGAGACAAGCACCTGTCGCGGTTGGAGAGACAAGGACTAGGATGTGGAGGTGGACAGCGAAAGAAGTTGAAAGATAGGAGGAGTTGCCAGATCGGGAAGAAATGAGATGGAATTCAAAGGAGAGAAAGGAAAGGGGGAACTGGGATAAAAAAGAAAAAAAAAGAAAAGAAAAAAAGAAGTATATAGTTGATATGCTTATAGAGAATACAACTCGAGTGACCGTTATATACTAATTAAAAAAAAAAGTTAGTTTGTTTTATTTAACGAAACCACTAGAGCACCTTGATTTATTAACCATCAGCTACTGGATGTTAAACATTTAGTTATTTTGACACATAGTCAATGAGAGAAAACCGCTAAATTGTTTACATTAGTAGTAAGATATCTTTTATAGGCACCATCCCACAGACAGGATAGCACATATCACGGCTACTGATATACCAGTCGTGGTGCATTGAGTGGAACGATAAATAGTCCAAGGGGCCCAGCGACGGGGATTGATCCTAAACCGACCGCGCATCAAGCAAGCGTTTTATCTCTGGGCTACGTCCTGCCCCAATTATCTTAAAATAATGCGTTTCAAAATGTATCTACATGTATATGAACGAAAGTAAGTTGGATTAAGCAAAATAGCATCGTCCTTGTATGACCTTTCGCACTGCACTGCAAGATCGCAAGGGTTCGAGAGTTTAGTGAATTAAGACGGAAGTGTAGTACTTATTCTTTTTGTAACATTTCCTTTTAAGAAAAAAATATGCTTAAAAGAAATGTAAATGTCTTTTTCAATTACAACTTGTTTACACAGTTGTAGGCCCTAAAGATAACATACATCACAAAGTAATCAGTTTCGTGTTCAATTCATTGGTTGGTGTGGGTTTAGCGTCCGGGTCATCATCGAGAACCAGTCAATCAGATGTCTTTAAATCGATCCCTCATGCGTGGGATATCGCTCAGAGAAGTCTCCAGCGGATGAGTAAGAGATATAGTGTGGAGTGGAAGGAAGGGAGGAAATGTTTATTTAACGACGCACTGAACACATTTTATTTACGGTTATATGGCGTCGGACATATGGTTAAGGACCACACAAATAGAGAGGAAACCCGCTGTCGCCACGTTATGGGCTACTCTTTTCGATTAGCAGCAAGGGTTCTTGTATATGCACCATCACACAGACAGGATAGTACATACCACGGCCTTTGATGTACCAGTCGTGGTGCACTGGCGGAAGCGTGAAATAGCCCAATGGGCCCACTGACGGGGATCGATCCCAAACTGACCGCGCATCAAGCGAGCGCTGTACCACTGGGCCATGTCTCGCCCGCATAGTGTGGAGTGGTAAATTGTTTCTCTAACTTTAGTATTTTATCTTACATACAGTCATAATGTGAAAATCAGGATACGTTGAAAACTTCAGGGCAACTCCATCCCCACCCCGCATAAATACATCACGAAAAAGTGTCGTTTTAGCTTAGAGGTGTCCGTTTGTCCTCTGTTAATCTGCCCTATACAGACCGATATTATAATTCTTTAATAATGTTGAAAACTGGAAATTAAACTGTAATGATAACATGTTTGTCATCCAATAGCAGATGATTAATTATCAATGTGCACCGGAAGTTTTGTTAAACAAACAAACTTTAAGGTACTTTATGTGTATCATTTTCCTTTCGTATACTACCATTTTAAGTTCTGCGCTCGCTTGATGTGCGGTCGGTTTGGGATCGATCCCCATCGGTGGGCCAATTGGGCTATTTCTCGTTCCAGACAATGCACCACGACTGATATATCAGAAGCCGTGGTATGTGCTATCCTGTCTGTGGGATGGTGCATATAAAAGATCCCTTGCTGCTAATTGAAAAGAGTAGCCCATGAAGTGGCAACAGCGGGTTTCCTCTCTTAGTATCTGTGTGGTCCTTAACCATGTGTCTGACGCCATATAACCGTAAATTAAATGTGTTGAGTGCGTCGTTAAATAAACCATTTTCCTTCCTTCCTTCATTAATAAAATATATTACATTTTTCAAAGCCAAGATTGTTCCTTTAACATTCAATATCCAAGAGGACATTTTATCTGCGACGTTGAGGAGGACTTGGTTTTGCGTCCATCTCATAGACAGGACAAAACACACCACGGCCTTTGATATATCAGTGGTGGCTGGGACGAAAAATAGCCCAGTGGGTCCACCGACGGGGATTGATCCTAGACCGTCTGCACATCAAGTGAGCGTTTTACCACTGGGCTACGTCCCGCCCCTGTTACACTTAAAAGCCACTGAATGTACATATAATGTCCTGGGGTGTCGTTAAATAAACATTCCTTTCTTTATTATAATTTTATAGTAATCTGTTACCAGTCCAACACAAACTATACAGGCACGGCGGACAAGGGGGTGGGGCTGGTGGGGGTGGCTCTGAATAAAAAAATATTATTGGTAGTAAATCTTAAAGCAGAGATGAAGTTTACTTGTAGAATGCAGGAAATTGCATTTCAGGACATTTAGATTTCAAAATTTTACAGGGGTGCATACCCTAGAAACTTTGCTTTGCGCCCTCGATCTCAATCAGTCCTTCTCCCAGTCAGCCCCCTCTCCCCCCAATCTCTACTTGCTTCCGCCGTGTTTGCTATAAGCGGATTAGCCACATACATACAAAAAGGCTTTTGTTTTGAAGCATTAGTTAAAAGCTTTTACTTTGAAATCCAGTACAAAAATCCAATACTAATAATATGGTACGTTGCATTTTTTAACACATTAAAATCATGTTCCCAGCCTACATACGACTTAAAACTCGTTACAAACAGCATTTTAGTGTCTTTTAAAAGGCCACGTTTTAATAATCAAACATTCTTTCCTTGGGCTTTTTAAAGCGAAATAAACGTGTCGTTTAAAAATGTGTTGAAAATTTTCAGACGAGCGGTTCGTCTGCCGTCATTCTGAATGGCGGGAAACAGGCACCTGGCTGGTGCACTCGCATAGCAGACGACCAACTGAGCGTGTGGTGCATGCAAGAGAGAGACGGCAAAGCAAACCGTAAGTAGCAGTCTAGTACTTATTTATTATACTGGTGCATCTACAGATTATAAATGTTATTATCATATAAATTGATGGTATGATGTTTGTGTTTACGTTTCAGTGCATCGGAACATATCAGCACACCGAATAGAAAGACTGGTGTATTAGAAAGGATTATAGTTCCTTTCCATTTTTGGTTATTATATTTGTTGATATTGTTGAAGATGTTGTTGGTGATATTTCACTTTAGTGTATACTTTAAGAAGTATTTTTTTATATAGTATTTTAGTATAGTTTATTTATTTATTTATATATTTTTATTTATTTATTTTTAATAAAGCTTTTAATTATTTTCCTGCTAAGCGTATTAAAGCTGTTGGTAGAAAATGAAATGTTGCTTAACTCAACTCGGAAGTATTTCAAGTGTAACGTGACTTTGTAGAAATTAATATATATAACACAGGTAATGTATATAGTGCTAAATGTATCATTTGTTTGTGAATAAACCATTTTCGTTTACAACATGTTGAAATATAATATTATGTAACTGATTACATACGCGTCTGAAGATGCTAACAACTGTCTTGGCGAGTTCTACATTAATTCGCCTTCTGACAGGGATTAGGGTATAATTCTCAGAGATGGGGGTGTCAGTGCCTCCCCCCTCGGCTCCAGACGCTTCTGAATCGCATATAAACTTAAAACCATTGTTACGTCATGTGTATGTGACCTGACACCTCTTTAATGTCTTAGCTGAACTTTAGATTCCAAAAGTAGGCATAGGTATGTTACAGAATGTGGTAAGAAATCAGAAATCGTAATTAAAAGTTTTCAAATAGATGCACATATCATATATTATGACCTTGACCTTTGGCTTGCAGGACTTTCAAAACAACACGAAACAACACATGTTTGTTATGCTGCAAAGTAATTCGACCCTAACCGGTGACTTCTTGATCCCCAAATAATAATATTATCACAAGTGCTTGCATTAAAGTCGACAAAGTTGAACACAAAAATTAACCTTGCTGCTAATAGAAATTTAAAAGGGTAACAACATCTGTAGCACCAGCATATTTCTCTTAATTTTCTAATGATTAAACAATATGCTTTGTAGGGGTGAGAGGTAGTTAGTCTAATATATATTTCAAATACATTTAATTCGGAAAATTGACACCCTATGTCCAAGATAAGTATGATACCGCACGATTCCACGTTTTCTGTTTACATACAAAATGTACAACGGTATGATATCATCATTATCGATACCGCTGTTGTTTGGTTTTCGCCGGTCCAGCTGTTTGCAGACTTGACCAGCAACGCGATCCATTACCAGCGAGCCATAAGACATTCCAGTGGTCAGTCCACTGTGAGCCGTCTGTGATGGGGGAACGGGCCTTATCTCGCATGTGTTATGATCGGACCTAACGGAGCGTTACCCATGTCTTCACGAACGTCAGTTTGTGTCCGTGGCGTGGTAGCCGATCACAGCATTGATAGGGTTAAATACCTATTATTATGGTACCTCCAAATATATATGAAGATTTATAATTGGCGATATACACGCCTCCGCACATTGCAAAAATTGCAAACTGTTGCGGTCCAAAACATTTACGTTTCCCCCCTACAGTATCTATCTATCTATCTTATTTATCTATCTATCTATCTATCTATCCATCAGTGTATCCCTCCGTCCGTCCGTCCGTCCGTCCGTCCGTCCGTCCGTCTGTCTGTCTGTCTGTCTATCTATCTATCTATCTATCCATCTAATCTGTCTATCTGTCTGTTTTTCAGTTTTTCTGCTTGTCTATCTGTCTGTCTGTCTGTCTGTATCTATCTATCTATCTATCTATCTATCTATCTATCTATCTATCTGTTGTTCTGCTAGTCTGTCTGTCTGTCTGTCTGTCTATCTATCTATATGTCTGCCTGCCTGTCTGTCTGTCTATCTATCTATCTATCTATCTATCTATCTTATTTATCTATCTATCTATCCATCAGTGTATCCCTCCGTCCGTCCGTCCGTCCGTCCGTCCGTCCGTCCGTCTGTCTGTCTGTCTGTCTGTCTGTCTATCTATCTATCTAACTATCTATCTATCCATCTAATCTGTCTATCTGTCTGTTTTTCAGTTTTTCTGCTTGTCTATCTGTCTGTCTGTCTGTCTGTATCTATCTATCTATCTATCTATCTATCTATCTATCTATCTATCTGTTGTTCTGCTAGTCTGTCTGTCTGTCTGTCTATCTATCTATATGTCTGTCTGCCTGTCTGTCTGTCTATCTATCTATCTATCTATCTATCTATCTATCTATCTATCTATCTATCTATATGTCTGTCTGTCTGTTTACCTATCTATCTATCGATCTATCGACCACTGCTTGTGCCTCCGCCACTATTAGAGAGTGTACCCGCTCCTACTTCACACATCGTTCCTACGGGCAAATGTTGTCCAAACGGACCGATGAACAGACACATCAGTTAGCTCTCAAATCAAAACGTATTACACTGATATAAAAAAGAAGTCAGCATGTTTTCCACCTTACTGAATCCTGCTCTTTGTTTAATGCGTTTGAAAGCTTTATTAATAAAACATCTCTAACTTGATTTAACCATACGGAAATGTTTGAAATGAGAACATCCTTATTAAAGGGTACGTGGGATCTATCTCGGCTGGTAAAGAATTCGCCCGAGATGCTTTGGTCCATGTTTCCATTGTTTTTTCCGTTACAACCAGTAACACTCCCACCCACCAGCTGGTATATCAAATATCGTTGTATGTAATGTCCTGTCTGTGGGAAAGCAGGGGACAATATTTCGAAATCTGAGGGAACCGTTTTTACCTGGGTAACCAATTGTTCGGTTACGTGAATTATATTTGCGTAACCCGTGGGTTACCTGATCGGATACCTCAAAATTACGTTGAAATTATATTTTAAATACATAGTTTTTAGCTGAAACATAAAGTTAAAAGAAATACAAAAGAAAACATTTTACCAAACAAAATAATGTGTTTAATGCTTGCTAAAGTTAACAATATTATAAAAGAACTGAATATGAGCCCCAGTACTGAAACAAAATACAGGGGCGTAGCCAGAAATTTTCTTAGCATTACACACGCCAAAGGCGTTCCTGAGCGGGGAGATTGGGGGGGGGGGGGGGCCTCCCCTTGTGAAAAGTTTGAAACTCAGGACGCCTGTAGATGCAATCTGAGCCTTTTGGTAATATTTTTTTCGAGTCAATGTTAAGAGGATATTTTATAGAACAATTACAGACAGCCTCGACCTATTCCTTTTTGACCGGCCTCGGTGTCGTCGTGGCAGGCCATCGGTCTACAGGCTGGTAGGTACTGGGTTCGGATCCCAGTCGAGGCATGGAATTTTTAATCCAGATACCGACTCCAAACTCTGAGTGAGTGCTCCGCAAGGCTCAGTGGGTAGGTGTAAACCACTTGCACCGACCAGTGATCCATAACTGGTTCAACAAAGGCCATGGTTTGTGCTATTCTGCCTGTGGGATGAGCAAATAAAAGATCCCTTGCTGCCTGTCGTAAAAAGAGTATCCTATGTGGCGACAGCGGGTTTCCTCTAACAAAATCTGTGTGGTCCTTAACCATATGTCTGATGCCATATAACCGTAAATAAAATGTGTTGAGTGCGTCGTTAAATAAAACACTTCTTTCTTTTCTTTTTATTCCTTTTTGCGTTTCCAAATGTTTGTTTTTTTAAAGCTAATTATGCGATGTTAGTATTTTTCAATTTTTGTAACACTTTTGGATTCCTCTTTACGTTAAAACTGTTTTTAACATGTGTAAAATTGTAGGCAATCCAATATTATGTCTACATATATTCCTTTAGAGATAAAATAGCAGCAGATAATTTAGCCGTCCCCAGCGGTCTGAGCACATTTCTTTAAAACTTTTGGCTCGACTCTATACTGAACTTTTACTTTAGACCGGTTGCAAATTACAACTGTTGAAATATAACGTTGTTTACTGATTTGCTACGCATCAAGTCTCTAAAACTCAGCCTAAAACATTTGTCGAAATACTAGTAGTATGTCTGGGTGAATAAACGTCCTGTAATCGTGAAGTTTGCAAGTTTTAATTTCTGAACGTTTATAGGTCATGACGTAACCAGTTTGCGGTTCGCATAAATTTAACTTTGCGTAACCGACACGCGAACAGAACGGCGGTTCGCGTGAAATATTGTGCCCTGGGAAAGTATATTTAAAAAGACCCATTGCCGGTTCTGGACTAGGCCACTGGTTTTGCAAACGTATATCTATCTATCTGTCTGTCTGTCTGTCTGTCTGTCTGTCTGTCTGTCTATGTATCTATCTATCTATCTATCCGTTTTTCGGCTAGTCTGTCTGTCTGTCTGAACCTTTTGAGGATATAATTTTTTTTTTTTGCTTTGCTTAAAGACACCACTAGAGCACATTGATTTATTAATCATCCGCTATAAAACATTTGGTAATTTCGACATATGGTCTTTAATGTTTGTCTCACCACATTCGGCTATTCTCGTCCGAGGCACTCGTATCGTGTAACGCCGCCTTAACACAACGTCGTGTTGGGGTCAAGATGTAGTTCCGCGGAAGAGCACTCGCCTGAGGTGTGACGGGTCGCAAGATCGATCGCCCGCGATGGAATCGACTTTTTGCTCAGACTAGTATGTCAACGGTCGT
The DNA here is from genome assembly GCF_016097555.1 of Gigantopelta aegis. Lineage (NCBI taxonomy): Eukaryota > Metazoa > Mollusca > Gastropoda > Neomphalida > Peltospiridae > Gigantopelta > Gigantopelta aegis. Next base: position 31,183,589 of record NC_054702.1, read on the forward strand.
GGTATGTACTGTACTGCCTATAAGAAACTTCATATAAACTCCTTTTCATCTCCATAGGAGTCTGTGCAGCTGACGTTTAACATGTATTAGTGGGAGCCACGACTGGTATACCAAAGGCCGTGGTATGTGCTATCCTGTCTGTGAAATGGTGCATATAAAAGATCCCTTGCTAATAATGGGAAATTGTACCGGGTTTCCTCTCTAAGACTAAGTCAGAATTACCAAATATTTCACACCCAATACCCGATCAGTGTGCTCTAGTGGTGTCGTTAAACAAAACAAACTTTTAACTTTTAAAATATATTACGGTGCCATTAAACAAATTTCCCTGTTAGTTTAGTCGGTATAGAACCATGGTACCTTGACCTGCAAGAATTGTAGTGAACTAGACGTTTGCATAAATATAAAATAACTGACATTCCACCGAGGACGTTTGAACCCAGTGTCCTACCAATTGAGCTAAAGGGGTAATCCACATTATATACTACCGTTAGGAGCACTGTATACAAATATTACCGTATGTACACACGTAATGGGTCTTTGCCGTGTCAACAAGTGCTGTGTAACGGATATCCTATTAAAGGCGGTGGTATGTGCCATCCCGCTGTGGGAAAGTATATACGATAGATACCTTGCCGCCAGTCTGTCGTAATATCATGCTGCTCTGCTGGGGTTTTGTTTCGCCCTCCTAATGAATAGCCAAGTGGTACAAATAAAATATAAATAAAAGTCCCCATCCCTAAAAATCTCAGGAAAATGCATTAGTTTTAACGTTCCTATGTGGGAATCGCTATCGGATTTGGTTAAAGTAACTGAACTCGCTGAGCGGTATGCGAACGGTTGTAAAGGTAGCACTCTACCAAATAACATCCGGCTGGGTCAAAGTTGGAAGCGTGGTTAACCCGTCTTGCCATTGATAATAACTGTCACAGTATTTATTGCCCTACCCCCACCCCCGCCACACACACACACACACACCACCTCCAAAAAAAGAGCTCTATCTGGGTAATAAATGTATGGTATTTTATTTCACCCAGTACCACTATTATATATGTCAAAGAGAAATATGGAACGAGAAATAGCACAATGGGTCACCGACGGGGATCGATCCTACTCCGACCGCGCATCAGGCGAGCGCTTTACCACTGGGTTACGTCCAGCCCCTGGAGGACAACAATGACATAATATGATCAAAAATTGTTTCAGTGTTACAAATATCGTGGTATGCTGTCCTGTCTGTTGTGCAGCAGGTTTTTCAGGTCTTTTCTTTTAATGCAGAGGGCAGGAGTTAGCTCAGTCGGTCGAGTGCTTGCGTCAGGTGCATACGTCGCAGGGTCGAACCACCTCGATTGATCCATTCAAATGATTCGGGTTTTCTCTCGTTCCATCCAGTGCACCACTACTGCTCAAAGGCTGTGGTATATGCTTTCTTGTATGTGGAAAAGTGACTATAAAAGATCCCTTGCTGCATTAGGAAAAATGTAGCGGGCTTCCTCCGATGATGACTACGTGTCAGAATTACTAAATGTTTGACATCCAATAGCCGATGATTAATTAATCAGTGCTCTAGTGGTGTAGTTAAACAAAACAACCTTTAACTGTCTGCTTTTCTCTCTCAATGCCCAGTCCCAAGCTTAGATCCTAAGAACCTTCGAACCTCGAGTTAACGATCTTAGCACTGAGCACCTTTTCGTTCGTAATGTACGAAGAAAACAAAGGATTGTACAGACAGCACGTGTCTACGTCATGATGTCCTCTGGACCATGTGGTTGTTTCAAGACACAGACACTCAACATACCATGATACAATGATTTATGACATGGGCAGTTACAGTATTTGCATATATATGTGATGGCTGGACGGAATTTATCAACATTGAGATTAGACGGGCAAACGATCGCTGTCCATTGTTACATTATTAATGCTGTTTGTAGCGAAATAGCGTGTAGAGTCGCTACCTGTTGTAAGGTGTGACATCTGTAGCAGCTGAATCCAGAAGGTTAAACCGCCAAAAACAAGCATCCATGTTTCATCCACCCACACCTCGTGATTATAATGAGTTGGTTCAAGCACGCTATCGTGGAGACACCCTACTGTTATATGGCTTGTTTGTTTTATAATTATACAGAAGGTAAAGGTCAGGGCCCCGTTCCACGAAGCGATCTTAGTACTAAGATCACCTTAGTGCATAAAGTAGCTATGCACTTACGGTGATCTTAGGACTAAGATCGTTTTGTGGAACAGGGCCCTGTGCAATAAAATTTAACAATCAGATTTAAGGATCTATGGTCTGTCCCATCATTCTATAAAATTGTTTTCTGTAAATAATTTCAGTTAGGTTTCACGTAAGAAGAAAAGTAAACGAGTTTTGGAAATAACAAGAGAATACTATTTTTGTGAGCAATTTAGAAATCAATCGACTCAGAAATAAATAACTTGTAGTAAATTTCATAGTATGAAAAAAAGGCATTCCCTGTGGGACAGTCTATAGTTGTGTCGGTAGAGCTCTCGCCTGTGGTGTTTCATTCGTAGGATCGAATCCAGCCGATGGACCCATTCTTTGATCCCCCCTGCCCACCCGCAATCCCAACCAGTGCCACACTGGAATATCAAAGACCGTGATTTGTGCTCTCTTGTTTTGGGGAAAGCAAATATAAAAGATCACTGGGTACTACTAGAAACATATAGCAGGTTTTCTACTGAAAACTACATGTCTAACTTACCAAATGTTTAACATCCAATAGCTGATGATTAATAATTCAATGTGCTCCAGCGGTGTTGATAAACAAAACAGATTTTCAACCTTTCTTGGGGCGAACTGTCTCACACTGAACAGTTCATACTATGGTATGATGGAGTTGCAATCGGGAAGACTTAAAAAGGAAATCTCAAAGTTAAAAAAAAAAAAAACTTAAAAAGAAAGTGCATTTTATAATGGGAAAAACCGACCATGGGTCGTTCTTAAACATTGAAAGCGCTTGTCTGATGCGCGGTCGGTCTGTGATCGATCCCCGTGAATGAGCCTATTTCTCGTTCCAGCCATGACGACTGGTATATCAACATCCGTGTATGTGCTATCCTGTCTGTGGGATTATGCATACAAAAGAAATGGAAAATTGTAGCCGGTTCATCTCCAAGACTACATGTCAAAATTACCAAATGTTTAACAACTAATAGCCAATGATTAATAAATCAATGTGCTCTAGTTGTGTCGTTAAACAAAACAAACTCTAACTTTTTTTAAACATTGATGCTGTGTTGTTATTTTAATGTTACCTGTCTGAGCTGAAATTTTGTGCATAGCTTTATCATGCAATGTTACAGATAACGTTTGACTTTTGTCTCAATGAATCCATTTTTGGCCCTTGAACTTAAAATGATGGGGGGGGGGGGGGGGGGAGCCCAATGGTACAGCGCTCGCCTGATGCGCGATCGATCTAGGGTTGATTTCCGTCGATGGGCCCATTGGGCTATTTTTCTTTCCAGCCAATGCTCCACAACTGGTGTAACAAAAGGCCGTGGTATGTAATATCCTGTCTGTGGGATGGTGCAAATAAAATATCCCTTGCTGCTAATCGAAAAGAGTAGCCCATGAAGTGGCGACAGTGGGTTTCCTCTCTTAATATCTGTGTGGTCCTTAACCATATGTCTGACGCCATATAACCGTAAATAAAATGTGTTGTGTGCGTCGTTAAATAAAACATTTCCTTCCTTAAAATATACGAAAATGAGATTTCTGGACTTTTGTTTCGCAATGCCTCAAGATACTGAGCTGAAATTTTGTATATAGCTTTATTATGTACTGTTACAGATCAAGTTTGACCTTCATGGAGATTTAGCCATTTTTCACAGTGTAATGGCCCTTGAACCTGCGAGAAAAAATTTTGGGCGCGGTAGAGATTATGAATTGCTTTAGCAATACTCCCAGAATGCTTCTTTATGGAGAAGGCCTAGTAAGTTGTATGTATTGTGCCTAATCAATTTTAAAACAATAAAATATGTTTCAATCAATTCTTCTTTTAAATGATTACTGTTATTTTTGAATGGCGTAGAGCCGGAACCAGCCGACAAAAGCAACTGTTTAAAACCGTTTTCCTAGAATTGTGATCATTGATGAGGTTTGTTATATTAGAACTCTCTATAGTAGTATACTTTCGATTAATTAATATTTATATCATACAATGTGCCGTTAGGATGACCAGAAGTTAACGAAGCACAAATCAATTTATTATTATTATTATTTAAAAAAATAAAAACAAAACAAAACTGGACGACCTATTCCATTTATCTCGTATCTATAATATAATACGCAAGACATTTTAACAGTTTCCAATCCTTCTGACCGTTTCACTGCTGACTACCATATTTGTACTTACCCAGATGAATTTCATAACGAATGCCTCCATGGGCGCTGCCATCTTTGTGATCACATGACTGGTATATCAAAAGCCGTGGTATGTGCTATCCTATCTATAGAATGTTACTAATGAAAACAAAATGTAGCAGGCTTCCTTTCTTAAACTATATGTGTAAAAATTACCAAATGTTTGACATCCAATAGTCGATGATTAATAAATCAATGTGCTCTAGTGGTGTCGGTAAACAAAACAAACGTTAACTTTGTGGGTGTGGGTAATTGTTGGCATGCTTTCATCAGATACCTGTTCAAGCACGCCTGTCTTGGGCATAACCTCTGACTTCGCCCGAGTTCTGTCCGTGACTTTAGCACAAAAGTGGCCGTATACATTTAATTCATTTAATTTCAACTTATTTTTGTGCTTATATCCAATTAAGGTTCAAGCACGCTGTCCTGTGCACACACTTCAGCTATCTGGGCTATCTGTCCAGGACAGTGGGTTAGTTGTTAGTAGGTTAGTGGTTAATGAGAGAGAACAGGGTATAGTGGCCTTACACCTACCCATTAAGCCCGTAAGTGCCGGTACCGAGTTGCGAACCCTGTACAGACCAGCCTATAGTCCGATGGCTTAACCACTGCACCACCGAGGCCGGTTGGCTATATACACACGGCGGCCATGCATATTTATATAGCCTCGGCTAACGAGGTATGACTATCTACACGACAGTTGTATATTTTTTTTGGTGAAAAGCAGTAATTACTAAATAGCATGTACATCGAGACTTTTAAAAAACTAAAGCCCAGCTTTTCAATAGCTTTTTAATAGTCATGTGC
>NC_054702.1:31193779-31240220 GCF_016097555.1 Gigantopelta aegis
CGCAGCATGCACTGACTGAAATGAAACAAACAACCACGTGTGTCGGCATCTGGGAAAATCTCCTCGATTGCTTGGATTGCTGCAATCTCAAAGTCAGTCTGTACAACTGTCTGCACATACAGCTCAATATATACATATATGTTTTGGAAGCCATTTCTGATAATCCTTATGTTTATATAAACATTTAACTTTAATCCTATATCAAAGAATTATGGATGCCATTTATGTATGTATGTATGTATGCCCACAAATGATTGTCAGGTCAGATGTCGGGAATTAACGTGCTTATATCAATTTAATGTTCAAGCACGCTCGTTGCGAGCACGATTTCTGACTAACGAAACTGTGCACACAACGAGAGGGGTGGGGAGAGTGTTAGTAAAAAACAAAATATAAAAAAAATAAAAAAAAAAAAACGTTTATACATTTGATTAGATAAAAATACTAATTAATGGTTAAATAAACTTTATTTACAAGGAAGTTAAAAAGTGTTTATACAAAGGGTTAAAAAGGGTTAAAAAGGGTTTTTACAAATGATTAGGTAAAAAGTAGAATATTGACAATAAAATATGTCTGGTTAATCTGGTATTTATGTCGGAGGAGAGTAGACGGGAAGGTCTGCCCCATTTTAATTCATTTCCCTAGGCCGTCCCGTCCACCACCTCCACCATAATGGAAATGTTAAGAATTGGAAATTGGAGATTGATGCCATTTAACACTTTGATCACATATTAAGGATCGCAGTATGGGATCATTGGACTAATACTAATCACAATAAAGAGCGTGAAATCACCTTTGCGCCACTAAGCCCCAATTACATTACTTCTGTTAATTGTAATCTTGATTGTTTATATAATACAATGTTACCCAATGTTTTTATGTTGGTTTGAGACAAAAAGTAATAGGGATTGTCCCACTATTAACTGGGGATGTCACGTTGTCATACTGTAGGAAAATTGAGTGTAGGCATACTGGGTTGTAGGCAAAGTGGGTTGTAGGCAGAATGGGAGGGAACCTTTACACCTACCCATTGAGCCTTGCGGAGTCAGTATCTGGATTAAAAATCCCATGCCTCGACTGGGATCCGAACCCAGTACCTTCCAGCCTGTAGACCGATGGCCTAACCACGACGCCACCGAGGCCGGTTTGCAGCAGTTTAACATGTGATGGAGTGTCGTTAAACAAATATTAATGTTTCCTTGAGTTGGTAGATGCGTTATTGTTCCGTTTCGTGATGCGAGGGAGTTGTTTACCCATCGATCTTTCTAGTAATTGCGCCATACGACAGCTCCTTAGCATGCTTCGTTTTTTAGCGAGGAGATTTTAATCTTTACCATGACATGATGAGGATGATGCGCATTAATGACAGAAATATTTTTTAAAATTAAATTGAAATGTACAAAAACTTTAAAATTCTGACATCTCGCAAGGTTTTGTTAGTGAAATACTAATAGGATTTCTCCCAAATCTGGATTAAGATTCCCTTTCTTTTTTATATATTTTTTTTTAAACATAATTTGAAACGTTTTTAAAGTGATATCATATCTTTACATGTTCTAATAGTAATTCCATTTTGAAAGCCGTACTGGAAACAACTTGTTATTTGCTAAATAATTTCCTAATGGCTATTTGAACTGAAGGTATGTGTAGGTAGATCATATTTGGTGCTTACATTGTCACTTGACTTTGTTTTTCTTTTTAATTTTTTTTTTTTTTTATTAAGAACTCCAGTTTTAAAAACATCGCAGCAGACATAACAAATATTTCACAGACCAATATTTTATCTTAGAGAAACCAAAGAAACGTTTTACCGGATGTTGTGTTTGTGTCATCATTGAACTGTTATCTACGTAAATCGTTCAACTATTGATATCTGCGACCGCATTTCTAGCGCACCTTGTAATTAGGTGTTTTGTTATATTAATTCAAGTGGATTTTGATATACTACTGACAGTATATGTTTTTTATGTAAATCTAAAGGACATTTAAGAACCACCAACATTTTAAAAATCTGTCTTTGTACAAGATAGGGTCAAAAGGACGCTTTCAAAAAGTCGAGACTCCTCCAGAGCATTGGATATGGATTTTTAGAGAACGTTTCAACCGGCCACGATGGTGTCGTGGTTAAGCCATCGGACATAAGGCAGGTAGGTACAGGGTTCGCAGCCCGGTATCAGCTCCCACCCAGAGCGAGTTTTAACGACTCAATAGGTAGTTGTAAGGCCAGTACACCCTCTTCTCTCACTAACCACTAACAATTAACAACTAACCAACTGTCCTGGACAGACATCACATACAGCTGAGGACAGCGTGCTTGAACCTTAATTGAATATAAGCACGAAAATAAGTTGACATGAAATGAAATGAGAACCTTTTATGTACTAGTGGTCTACTAGCTGGAATATCAAGTAAATGCATTCTAAATTGTGACTTTTTTAAAATTAAAAATAACCATCGTACACATGCTGGAGAAACTTGATTTCATTTACTTCATCATTCGTTAAACCTATTTAATTCTAGATCACATTAGGTTAGCATTTTTATTGCAACAATTTCTATGACAATGACGACCAAATGTACGGTACTCTACTTTGTTGAAAAATCTGACTTGTACACGATGATCTTATTTGACTTCTGGTTGTTTTCACAATTCAAATTTCAGAAAGTGATCGACGTGATATTATTTGCGAGCGGCGTATTCACATAATAACACGTAATGTTGAAACAAACTTCCTCCTCCTACTATACTGGTCATCAACTTCTATTTCAGTATTTGGAATTCGAACAGTAAAACAATTATCGTATTCAAAATCGTATACCCACAAGACATGATCAAAAGGAGTATTACAAATCACATCTCTGCACAAAACAAAGTCAAAAGGACGTTTTACAGGGTGCTGACAGTTTCCATACATCGTTGTTAAGTGCTTCGTCCATAGAAGGACTGCCACTCCCATGGATGACAATTCCATTATGATATATCCGTAGGGGACAAGACATGGCCAGTGAACTGCTACAGGATATGAGTTGGGGTGTGAGACATGAGCCATGTTCAAACGAGCAATGAACGTGATTTGAAAGAAAGAAGGAAGGAAATGTTTTATTTAACGACGCACTCAACACATTGTATTTACGGTTATATGGCGTCGGACTTATGGTTAAGGACCACACATATATTGATAAAGGAAACCCGCTGTCGCCACTTCATGGACTACTCTTTTCGATTAGCAGCAAGGGATGGGGGGGGGGGGGGGTATTAGTCTGTTAAATGTTTTATGTACAGACCAAAATATACTGCTATTTCAACAGACATGGTGACAAAAACGTCAGATCTACATGATTCTTTTTTGTCTAGGTCATGCACTGAAACATCTATAAAATTCGTTTTTGTCTTGACCATCCACTTACGAAGACAGAAACACCTATATGATCCCGTTTGCCTTGACCATCCACTTACGAAGACAGAAACACCTATATGATCCCGTTTGCCTTGATCATCCACTTACGAAGACAGAAACACCTATATGATCCCGTTTGCCTTGATCATCCACTTACGAAGACGGAAACACCTATATGATCCCGTTTGCCTTGATCATCCACTTACGAAGACGGAAACACCTATATGATTCCGTTTGCCTTGACCATCCACTTACGAAGACGGAAACACCTACATGATCCCGTTTGCCTTGACCATCCACTTACGAAGACGGATACACCTACATGATCCCGTTTGCCTTGACCATCCACTTACGAAGACGGAAACACCTACATGATCCCGTTTGCCTTGACCATCCACTTACGAAGACGGAAACACCTACATGATCCCGTTTGCCTTGACCATCCACTTACGAAGACGGAAACACCTACATGATTCCGTTTGCCTTGACCATCCACTTACGAAGACAGAAACACCTACATGATCCCGTTTGCCTTGACCATCCACTTACGAAGACGGAAACACCTATACGATCCCGTTTGCCTTGACCATCCACTTACGAAGACGGAAACACCTATACGATCCCGTTTGCCTTGACCATCCACTTACGAAGACGGAAACACCTATACGATTCCGTTTGCCTTGATCATCCACTTACGAAGACGGAAACACCTATACGATTCCGTTTGCCTTGATCATCCACTTACGCCTTGATCATCCACTTACGAAGACGGAAACACCTATATGATTCCGTTTGCCTTGACCATCCACTTACGAAGACGGAAACACCTATATGATCCCGTTTGCCTTGACCATCCACTTACGAAGACGGAAACACCTATATGATTCCGTTTGCCTTGACCATCCACTTACGAAGACGGAAACACCTATATGATCCCGTTTGCCTTGACCATCCACTTACGAAGACAGAAACACCTATATGATCCCGTTTGCCTTGATCATCCACTTACGAAGATAGAAGCATCTATATGATTAAGTGTTGCCTTGAACACCCAATTACGAAGACAGAAACATCTGTTTAATCCTTTTTATCTTGATCATTCACTTACGAAGACAGAAGCATCTATATGATTATGTTTTGCCTTGAACACCCACTTACGAAGACGGACACATTCATAAGATCCTTTTTGCCGTGACCATCTACTTACGAAGACAAACACATCCATAAGATCCTTGTTTTGTTATGTATGACCATCCACTTACGAAGACAGACGCATCCATAATGTCCTCTTTTGCCACGACTATCCACTTACGAAGACAGAAGTATCCGTGAGATCTCTTTTTGCCTTGACCATCCACTTACGAAAACAGAAACATCTATATGATTATTTTTGACTTTGTTATCTACTTACAAAGACCAAACCATCTATATTATTCTTTTTGACTTTGTCATCCACTTTCGAAGAAAGAAACATCTGTATGATCATTTTTGTCTTGACCATCCACTTACGATTACAGAAGCATCTATATGACTTTTCTGCTTTAACCACCCACTTACGAAGAGTGCGGACACCAGCGCGAAGATTATACAACTTATCTTCATAGGTGTCAGAAGTGGAGGCAGGGTAACAGGAGGGCAATAGTCCCAACTATGTGTTCCCCTAGTTGAATATAAAATTACTAATATAGCTGATTTTACTGTCATCTTCCGACGCTTGTGGTCTTACATATATTTACAGAAGTAGTACTATGGCCATTTTCTGATAAAAAGAGATCATGCTGGGATGTTGTTTCTTTCGATGTAAACTTGTATGGAGTAGGTATGTTTATTTAAATTATCTTAATAATTACATGTATTTTTACATCAAAATAATTATATATTTTTTAAACTAAAATTATGTTAGTATATTTTATTCTTCTAAAACGATCTTTCGCTGCGAATAGAAAACAAAAATGTAATGGGTTTGACACCTAACAGCCGATGAATAATTAATGAGTGTGCTTTAGTTGTGTTAAACAAAATCCGGACAAAACCGGTGGGCATGCCGTATTTCTACCCCTGTTTTTTTAAATATTTTTAATATTTTTTATTCGTAATTAATATCTGTTTTGCTAAGACGTAACATTTACTGTATACACATGGGAACCACTAAAGGATTACTAACGGTGTCTGGTAATGCATGAAGAATGTCTGTAAACATCATTCAGAGTTCTGTGTCAAGTACAAAGTGCATTCTAAAATATTTACGGATTAAAAGCAGATGCAGCCCCAAATGGTAGTAATATTATTTGTCTATTATTTGTGCAAATACTATTATCTATTGCCAGTACATTAATACACTTGTATTTAGTATACAATTGTTATATATATTATACACTAGAGGTTGAAATCAGTGCAGTGTACACCCGCCAAATGGAAATGCGATATTCAGCAAACAAATTAAATTTGCTAATAAAAAATATGTATTAAATCTCTTAAAAGCCATGTGCACCTAACGCCCCATTTTCCTACAGGTATATTAAATGTGGGCTGTCACACATTTTATTAGCGTATTGCCTGGGTGTGTTGATACACTACTTGGTGTAGCAGTTTTTAGAAAAAAAATGTTAACGTTATCGATAATGGGAATTGATTTGGTCCCAGAGAATTACAACGGATTTCTTAATTAACCTGTAAATGGGAACAATGTAATATGGCATATCCAGCACAGCACTGTGTACCTTGTAGATTGAAATCGATTCTCATGTCTGTAAATACAAAGATCATAGAACTGTAGTCGAACTGTAAACAGCAGATTTGTTACAGCTTCATTGATGTTCGCTACATCACTGGCTGTTGTTAACACTTGGAACTGTTTTAAAGACACTGTGCCGTGTTTCGATAAATATATCCTTTTTAGCAATCAAAATTACTTATTAATTATACTGAGATAAAAAAAATCCAGTTTGGGCTATTGCAACTATTAAAATGACCAGAAACACATTGAATATACAGATACTGACTATTCTAAACAAGAAACTGTATTTAATATGTCATTTTAGTTCCTCAAAAGGCTCTGCTAGTCTGAACATTGTTTCAGTGGCAGCTTTCTACAAGATTTAGGGACATTCTCTTTATTTCTTATATTTTATAAGTAGGCCTAACTACGATTATTACCGGGTTTTGTGGCGTAGCAATTGAACTATCGGTTTTACGGCTAGTGGATTCTGGATGAAATTTAGAGCTGTTTCCATACGTGCGGTTTTTATTTATTTTATTTTATTATTTTGTTTTAATTTTAATTTAATCTTTTGTTTTTGCAAGATTATCAATAACTGTTTTTATACAAGTGGCGCGTTGGCGGTTGCAGCGCCTGCGTCTTGCCAAAACACCACGCACACGAAAAACAACCCTTAACTGCTTGAACCTTATTTGACTTCTTAGGCACACTTGAACCTTAATCGAATAACTAATTATGAACAGGGAAATATCAAATTGAACTGAACTGAACTGAAATGCACTTGATCATGAGAACGCATGCCATATTTTCCAGACTTGAAGACACATTAATTGGAATTCAGGTCGCATATCTTAATTTTACCATACTAAAGTTAATCACAGCAGACAGCTGATGGTATATATTCCCTTAATAAGAAGCAGTCTCTCAATGTGGCATTTTAATAGCAGTCATACCACACGAGCCCGACTCGTGGGTGGCTTTATTAAAGATAATGACTAAACACGCTGTTGGTGATAAGTTTACAGCTATTACATTACTAGTAAATGCTACGGCGTCGGCAAATTCAATGATACTGATTATGACGAGATAATCAGGTTAGGATAAGTAGGACACACACGCGTATCGTTCTCGTCAGCTCGGCTATTGAGTCAAGGTAGGAAAAAGGTTTTTTAAAAAAAGAAAGAAAAAAGATTTTTTTTTTATAGGTAGTCGTACACCAAATACTATCTGAGTTGGTAAAAGTTCGAGGTGCACCCACGTTGTCATCCCACAGTCTTTTTTTTTGTTTAACGACACCACTAGAGCACACTGATTTATTAATCATCGGCTATTGGATGTCAGACATTTGGTATTTTTGACATATAGTCTTAGAATGGAAACCCGCTTCGTTTTTCCATTAGTAGCAAGGGATCTTTTATATGCGTCATCCCATAGACATACATGCACATACCACAGCCTTTGATATGTCACTCGTGGTGCATTGGCTGGAACGAAAAATAGCCCATGGGCCCACCAACGGGGATCGATCCCAGACCGACCGCGCATCAGGCGAGCGCTTTACCAGTGGGATACCACAGTTTAGGCTACCAGTCAGCCATTGGTGATAAACGTGAAAGTGTTCGTTGTGATAAAATGTTGTTTCATCAGGCCAGTAAATTCATGTAATTTAATTATAACTAGTAACTGGCAATGTACCAACTACCATTGTGCTTGAAGCATGTGCGGAGTCCTACTATAAACAGGCCCTAATCTTGCCGGAAAGATGAGCGTTTTGTTCGCCGAAAGTCAGCTCAAGTCGCCAAGTATTCATTAAATAGCATGACAATTTTTGTGCAGAACTTAGGTAGTCATAGACGCTTCCCGTTATGTCCGAAACCAACAGCTTAAACCCCAATTGTTTCTGATTTACTTTAAGGACGAGGGCTAGTAGTATTTATATCCATGGTGTATATGTCGATTGAAATGCTGCGTGTAGCAGTTTTAGCAACATGTTACTATTGTCGTCCATGGGATTTGATTTGGTGGTATGCACCCTACAATGTCACAAAATGTCCACTGTCCTCATTATGCAATGCAAAAGAACACGTCAACAGAGAACTTTTTTTTCTTCTTCAAAAGTTTGATTATGGGCCATTTTATAGAAGAATCTCGTTTCAAAATATCTGAAGAGTCTACAGACCAAAACCTGTACATATATACAGCATTGGGCCACACATCAATAAAACGATCAAACTCATAAGTATAACTGGATTCAGGTACTCGGTTAATGCACCCCTTTCAGGTTCCAGCACGTTCGTCATGGACACAATCTCTGATGTCGATGGTGACTGTCCGGGACTTAGGTATAACTTAGCCTTGTTAACCATATATATGATATTTCCAAACTACGGTTAATTTCATCCATCAATGTTTCAGTATGGATGCGGTGAATGCCTTGCTAAACGCACATCACTTCCCCTTTGTTTTATCCATCACCTCCTTTAGTAGTGATGCAGTTAACGTCTTCCTAAACAAACGTCATTTCCGGTTTCTTTCATCCATCAACCCACTAGTATGACTTGCTTCCTATTCGAACATCACTTCCGGTTGGTCCATTTCCGTCAACACTTTAGTATGGATGCGTTGATTGGCCTTTAAGACAAACACCGTTGTTAGAGTCTTTTTCATAGGTAGGACGCGTCCTGTCAGACGACCAACGTGTCACGTCTGCGACCACTCGTACAGCTTCGTCGTGTCCTCACCACACAGCGTGGACGGATTACCACGATGTGTACACGAACAATCGATGATGATGTACAGTCGACAATCAAAGACCCCGGCCGGAACACATCCTGTTTGTGGCGAAGTTGTCTCAGAATTGATATTTTATTAGGATTCCCAATGATTATTATAATCGCTTGACTTTCCTGGTTTGGTGCAATATATAGACGTGAAGAAAAGCTTTGATAATTACCTTCCTAGTTAACCCGTATCGATAGCTCTCATGTGACGCAAGATTCATTCTTTTATTAGCCCTTGACATTTTAATTTTTGTCCCGTGTTTTTGCAAATACAAGTCTTCTGCCATAATGAGGGCCTCTTGTGTATGTGAAACAGTCAAACGTACTTAGCGACCATTCAGCAGTGGCATAAAGCCAAATTAGGTATTTTTTACCTCTTTTTAATGTTCAGACTAACCCATGAATATTTGTAATTGTTTACTGATAATAGCGAAAAGACGATATTGTTTATTTCAGTACTGGGTGAAGTATTGATATAAGTATTTGTGGACTTGTTTACGATTCCTTTGTGTGACAGAAGAAAATATCGACGACAGAAAGGGTTTGATGGATGCTCGCGCACCCTGTCTTAGATAAAACTATCTATACAACAACATCATAGTGCACTAGGTGCACAACATAACTGACAAGTACCATAGGGTCACCTTTTCTACTACCCATTACTGCTACTTGAGGTAAAACAACAACACCCCACCATCCCCCCGAATCAACCACCAAACAACAACAACAACAACAAACATCCAAAGACAAACCATAAAACTCCAACAACCACGAAAACCCTACTTCTTCTACTACCCATTACTGCTACTTGAGGTAAAACAACAACACCCCACCATCCCCCCGAATCAACCACCAAACAACAACAACAACAACAACAAAAAAAAAAAAAACACCCAAAGACAAACCATAAAACTCCAACAACCACGAAAACCCCACTTCTTCTACTACCCATTACTGCTACTTGAGGTAAAACAACAACACCCCACCATCCCCCCGAATCAACCACCAAACAACAACAACAAAAAATATCCAAAGACAAACCATAAACTCCAACAACCATGAAAACCCCACTTCTTCTACTACCCATTACTGCTACTTGAGGTAAAACAACAACACCCCACCATCCCCCCGAATCAACCACCAAACAACAACAACAACAAAAAACATCCAAAGACAAACCACAAAACTCCAACAACCACGAAAACCCCACTTCTTCTACTACCCATTACTGCTACTTGAGGTAAAACAACAACACCCCACCATCCCCCCGAATCAACCACCAAACAACAACAACAAAAAAACATCCAAAGACAAACCACAAAACTCCAACAACCACGAAAACCCCACTTCTTCTACTACCCATTACTGCTACTTGAGGTAAAACAACAACACCCCACCATTCCCCCGAATCAACCACCAAACAACAACAACAACAACAACAACAACAACAACAAAAAACATCCAAAGACAAACCATAAAACTCCAACAACCACAAAACCCCCACTTCTTCTACTACCCATTACTGCTACTTGAGGTAAAACAACAACACCCCACCATCCCCCCGAACAACAACGAAAAAACAAACCCCAAAAACAAACACCCAAAGACAAACCATAAAACCCCAACAACTACGAACCCCCCCCCCCAAATAAACAACAACCCCCCCAAAAAACCCCAAACAACAACTAAACAACAAACAAACAAAACAAAACCAACCATACAAAAACCCTACCCCATGACAAACCAAAAAACCCCAAGAACAACGAAAAAACAGATAAACAACAATGTAAAAAAACCCCAATAAAAACCCCCCAAAACCAACAACAATAAAACAAACATAAAAACAACAACTATAAAAACAAAACAAAAAAACACAAAACAAAACAATACAAAACAAACAATCCAAAAAAACTAAAAACCCTACACAACAAACAACAACAACAACAACAACAATAAAAACCCTCGTGGCTTTGAGTGAAATAAAGTTCTGTTCTGTTCTGTTAAAACAAAACACAATATACATGTAGGCCTTGACATCCTAGTTGCAGTATATGGCACACGTGCCACATAACACACTAATCCTTTTGAACATATTTAAGTTTCTAATGATAAATGTCGTATGGGTTACATTCATTTACACCCACGAGATAAAACAAAGCCAATCAGAGAAAATAAATTGCAACAATGCTATGTCTTTGTTGTTTAATTCCTATTAATCTTGTATGTAACTAAACAGAAGATCAATACCAATGTACTGGTTTCTAATCTAGTCTTTGAGAACAATGAATGAAGCTGGTTTCCTTTCCTTCTGTAACTTTGCGATGGAGAAATCTGACCTTTATTTTTAGGATAAAATAATTAGACTTTGTTGGCGACCACTGAAACTTTAACCCTTGATACGGTTGTCGTTACTTTTGAAAAAAAAGAGTTTAACATTTATTAAAATTGCTTTTTTCACGAAACGAGATTTTCAGTTATTTGATGTAACAATGGGAGAGGGGGCTGAAGTAATGGTTAGTGGCAATGGGTGGAAATGCAGCAATATGAAGATAGTTGATTAATGAACGTGCATAGGCATACGGGCTCCCACTTTTTTGTAGTAGGTGGAAGGCTGGCTTTTGCCAGGAGGAGGGGATCTCCCCGCCCCTGTCTCGTACGCTTATGTAAATGTGAGATAGAACTCGTCAGCCCCGAAATTTAGTCAAGGTAGAAAACATTCATTAATCGAAGTGGCAAATCTTACATTTTTTAACAGCTACAAAGTTCGATATGTGGTCGTGCATCGTAGAATTTTCATCATTAGAGGAGGAGGGGATCTCCCCGTATCTCGTACGCTTATGTAAATGTTTAGATACACGTTTAACAATTCAGTAACTAAATTTGAATAAAGAAAACAAAATAGGAGAGAAAAAAATAATATTTTATATGGATTTTCATATACTTGTTATGTACACAAATATTATAAATTCTACCATGACTTTGGAAAATACTCGATTCTGATTGGCCAGTTACTTAAATCCTAGGTGATTAATCATAGAGAACCACCTAATATTTAATCAGGCCGCTTTACTCGCGTATGAATACAACGCGGTATTTACAAACATGTCAGCCGAACAAAGGGGCCCCTTTGACATCGGTACGCTTCAGGAAGTTTTTGATATAAATCCAGACTGGTTTGAAGAAGAAATGTATGTAGAGTTGCCAAAACAAGAAAATAATGAAAGTAAGTACACAAACGGCAGTTTTAACACGAAGAAATGGAAAAATAGCTGTATAATACTGTAGCCTAGTTATAGCAGACGGTCGAATTTTGTTACAAAATGAAAAAGAAAATGACAGAATAGCATGCGTATCAGCTTCAGTTTCCAATCCCTTGAATATTTCACAAACTATAAGGGCTGGGATGTCTGGATTTTTTCAAATTAAGGACAATAATGTTGTGATAAATAATTATTTTCAGAATTAAGACTGCATTAATCGTTGCAGCTTGGTCAACTTTTGGGAGGGGTGTGGGGGTGATTTATTAAATTTCAATCATTTATTCTTGTTTATGGATTTTCCGTTACATTTGTTAATAAAATAGACAAGATTAAATATTTGTTCCAAGTTCTACGGTCGTATGTATTTATTTATTATGTTTTTATACTGTCAACAGGTGTTGACATTTCAATATTATCCACATAAACAAAGTGGAACTGTCCTGTCTGTTCACTCCTATTCCCTCTGCGTATTAAAAATAGTTCTAACTTTTTTTTTTATTATTTTTTATTTATTTTTTTAAATTTTTATTGTCCCCAGAAATATTTGGCAGTGTCAGGGTTGAGGTGCCCTGAGCTCACTGACGTACACATATTTTAATTATATTTCATATATATATATATATATATATATATATATATATATATATATATATATATATATATATATATATATATATATATATATATACACTGTATATACAGACTATTTACATGTTCATGTTCATGTTTAAAACATATACTGCATTCAAAAAAACTCTCTCATCCACTCACCTACTCACCACCACCCCCCCCACCCCCCCCCCCCCACCCACCCACACCCACACACACACACACAAATATCCATGTACATCAGTTTTCATACATGTCGGTAATTAGTGTTAATTATTTCTGGGAGCAAGAAAGACGAGAAAGAAGAGAAAGAAGAAAGGGGGAAAACGAAATATCACAAGTGAAAGAAAAGAATAACTGGTTGCAAATTTTATCTTTTAATGTTTGTCTCTAAGTTAAACTACAGTTGAAAAATTTCATGTAAAATTGTCAATAAATAAATTATACCATTTCTTCCAATATGTTTCAAAATATTCGTATTCACAGTTTTTAAGCAGAATACACCTTTGAATTTCTAATTTGTTTTTAATTGTCCGTTGTAATAATCGTAAGTTCAATTTTTGTTTTAGCATTTTTATAGAATAAATATAATATTTTTTATTAATAATCATCCAATTTACTACACTGCTGTTTTGTTCATTAGGCAAACCTAAGATAACTATATGTTTATCAAAAGTAATATGTTCACCCATAGTATTTGTTATCCAATTTGCAATAGATTTCCAAAATGACAATCATAGAATAAGTGTTCCATTGTCTCTGGCAGCAGATTACAGAAAGTACATTTATTGGTATCTATATAGTGAATAGTATATAAAAAAATGGTTAGTTGCGAGTATTCGATGCAATATTCTGTACTGAAACCACCGCAAAGTTGTATCTCTAGTACATTTAAAGGGTATGCTATAATATATTTTCCATTCCCTTAATGAGTAGTTAAAACCTTTTTCCTGATATTTTAATTGTGATTTTGGTATTTGTGATATTTTGCATAGCAGTTTATATTGTTCCTTGCAACCTTGTTTCTCTTTTAAAATCTGCTTTAACTTTTGTGGATAAACTGGTTTATAATTAGGGGGAAAATTCAGAGTTTGACAATTTAATTTTCCATATTTTTCAATGAAACATTTTACTGCTTTTAATTAAAGACGTATAATCTAAAAAAATTCGTTATTATATTATACTTCACCATAAATTCGTCAACAGTTAGAAAGCCACCATGTATACCAATTAAATCATTTATAAAAATAATTCCCTTTTCGGCATACTTTTTGTAGAAAATAGGTTTTTTATCTTTTAATATACTCTTCAAAAAAAGAAACGCAAAAGGGTACAAATGGGTTATAACTCCGATTTTATGTTTCCTACCGGTTCATGCTTTGTGAATATAAGGTCATTGCATGTCCCAAACACATTCCCACGGTTACATTCGATAAAACGCAGCTACTGTACAATAAAGTTCCAAAATGTGAATATTCGCAAAAACGCAGCCACGTGCAAACCATGTCACCACTGCACGTGCGTTGTCTGCACGTGCAACATGAACACCGACAGTATAAAAGTGCAGGGTGTTCGCTTGTCTGGCCTCTGTATCTGGCCGACAGTTGACAATCCAGGACATGCCACGTCTCAGTGAACCGCAGAGAAACAATGCCATCGGCCGACTAGACGCAGGCGAATCCAGAACGGCCGTTGCCAGGGCATTCCATGTGTCCCCAAGCACCAACTCCAGACTGTGGGACCGTTACCAGCAACATGGATCAACACGTGACCTCCCTAGATCCGGTCGACCACGGGTCACTACCCCCGGGCAGGACCGCTACATCCGGGTACGCCACCTTCGGGAACGATTGACTACTGCCACCTCCACAGCCGCAGCAATACCAGGTTTGCGCAGGATATCCGACCAGACCGTACGGAACCGCCTACGTGAGGTAGGAATTCGTGCCAGACGTCCAGTTCGAGGTGTCATCTTAACACCACAACACCGTCGACTCCGACTGCAGTGGTGCCAGATTCATCGACAATGGCCTCAACTGCGATGGAGACAGGTGTGGTTCAGTGACGAGTCCCGATTTCTGCTCCGACGTCATGATGGAAGATGTCGCGTGTATAGGCGTCGTGGTGAACGTTATGCGGCAAACTGCGTGCAGGAAGTGGACAGATTCGGCGGGGGTAGTGTCATGGTGTGGGCAGCCATCTCACACACTGGCAGAACTGACCTGGTCCACGTGCAGGGCAACCTGAATGCACAGGGCTACATTGACCAGATCCTCCGGCCACACATCGTTCCAGTTATGGCCAACGCCAACGCAGTGTTCCAACATGACAACGCCAGGCCTCACACAGCACGTCTCACAACGGCTTTCCTACAGAACAACAACATTAATGTCCTTCCTTGGCCATCGATATCACCGGATTTGAACCCAATTGAGCATCTATGGGACGAGTTGGACCGACGCCGCCGACAGCGACAACCACAGCCCCAGACCCTGCCCGAGCTGGCAGCATCCTTGCAGGCCGAGTGGGCCACCATCCCCCGGGACGTCATCCGTACTCTGGTTGCTTCAATGGGCAGGCGGTGCCAGGCAGTTGTCAACACACGCGGAGGCCACACCCGGTATTGACTCCAGATGACCTTGACCTTGGTGGTGTGTCCTATCACTTACTCACAATGGACTAGAGTGAATTGTGAACAATCCTCCAACATTTGGTAATTATCGGACTCACCATTCAATAATTAAATCAATTCTCCAAATGTTACGACAATGTGGTTTTGCGTTTCTTCTTTTGAAGAGTATATATTTTACTGTTGTGCCAAATATTGACACCAACTATGTCGTCTATACTTTCAATGATTTCTTCACATTGAATTTTTCTCCAGCTTTCAAGAACTTTGAATACGTTTTAATCATAATAGAATGGAGATAAACATACTCTGATTTCATTTTCGAGGTAGGTTATCGTGGATTTAACACCACTAAATATTACATTTAAAACCTCACGTTAACGCGTTCGGTTTTAAATGACATTTAGCGGTGTAAAATCCACGATAACCTACCTCGAAAATTAAATCAGAGTATGTTTATCTCCTAATTACTTGGACCAGTAATTAAGTCGTTTGTTTTGTTTACAAACATCACTGGAGCACGTTGATTAATATTACAACAGCTACTGGATGTCAAACCTTTGATAATTGTGATAAATACTAGTATATAGTCTTCAGAGGAAAGCCGATATATGCAATTAAGGTTCAAACACGTTGTCCGTGGTACACACATCAGTTATCTGGACTGCCTGTCCAGGACAGAGGGTCGGCGATTAGCTGTTAGCTGTTAGTGAGAGAGACGTCGGTGCACTGGCCTTACTCCTACCCACTGCGTTGTTAAAATCGTTCACGGTGGGAGCCTGTACAGGGATGCGAACCCAATACCTACCAACCTTAAATCCGATAGCGTAACCACTACACTTCCGAGACCTGTATTTTTTTCCATTATAAGCGAGGTATCTTTTGTATGCACTTCAGCACATACAACGGTCTTTAATATACCACAGCGATTTATCCACGATTTTTTGCCTTGGTCCAATGTCTGATGGGATTGGGAATATTGGCGCAAGTAAATTATACTTGAGACGCTTTTTTCAGGCCACTGAATGATGCAGTAAACCACTGTTAAAATAATTTATTACGACAGACATATATTAAATATATATATTGAGAATGTTTAGCATAGCATTTGGGAATTTTCAGTGCCACCTTCTTTTGGAAAAGGGGTTTATTTTCGGATCCACAGAATTTCTGGATAAATCCCTGAATACCAATCGCAGGAACTGGTTGGGTCGGAACAACCCGTCCACCCCACCTCCCCGATAGGTCATCCAGAAAGAGAGAGAGAGAGAGAGAGAGAGAGAGAGAGAGAGAGAGAGAGAGAGAGAGAGAGAGAGAGAGAGAGAGAGAGAGAGAGAGAGAGAGAGAGAGAGAGAGAGAGTGTGTGTGTGTGTTTTAAGAGTTCGAATGACACACTTCAGGTGAGTGCTCTACCGACTGAGCTAGATCCCGCCCCCGGGACCGGTAATGAGTAATGAGCGTTTCAAATATATCATTAATAAAAGTATGCAGCTTAGTACTCTGTCATTAGATGATTTTTCACGTTATGGTTGAAGGTGGTAATTGGTGTGTGTCAAGGGTATTGAATTTCCAGTGTCCACGGCCGAACAGCTGAAGAATTTTAGATCATAGGTTATAATTACGTTTGAGATACTGATGGTATAGGACAGGTGCCATGAACTCTGGGAACACGATGAGATGTCATTCAATCCTCTATAAACCAATATTGCAATGTACTGCTAAGAAAAAAGTAGAATAATAAATCCATTTCTGAAATGAAGATAACCGGGAGATGATCTAAGAAGTACAACGGGGAAGGGCGGGTGATATTTGTTTGGAATGAGCAATCTTCTTTCTATAGTTGAAAAATAAAGATTATTTAGACGTTTTTGGCACACATAACATGCATTTAATATTATAGTCAAAGCCTTGATTACGGATAATGTTAAAGCACATTAATTATTTCAGCATCGGCTATTGGATGTCAAACGTTTGGTAATTCTGCTGTATAGTCTTAGAGGAAACCCGCTACATTTTCCCTCTTGTGGGTAAATCAACTAAAGGTAATCGGTAATATTGCTATTATTGAATGATATAAGATCACCAATAAAGCGGAAAGTAAAGTTAAACGTTTTAGCCAGATTTCTTAAGTTTGATTTAACCATATTATGTTTTACGTCTGACAACCTATATCATTATTTAACTCTTCCTATGAAGCTGTGTTATTATGATGGGTCACAGCCTACATCATTACTCAACTCTTCCTAAGAAGCTGTGTTGTTATGATGGTCACAGCCTACATCATTACTCAACTCTTCCTATGAAGCTGTGTTGTTATGATGGGTCACAGCCTACATCATTACTCAACTCTTCCTATGAAGCTGTATTATTATGAGGGTCACAGCCTACATCATTACTCAACTCTTCCTATGAAGCTGTGTTGTTATGATGGTCACAGCCTACATCATTACTCAACTCTTCCTATGAAGCTGTGTTATTATGATGGGTCACAGCCTACATCATTACTCAACTCTTCCTATGAAGCTGTGTTATTATGATGGGTCACAGCCTACATCATTACTCAACTCTTCCTATGAAGCTGTGTTGTTATGATGGTCACAGCCTACATCATTACTCAACTCTTCCTATGAAGCTGTGTTATTATGATGGGTCACAGCCTACATCATTACTCAACTCTTCCTATGAAGCTGTGTTGTTATGATGGCCACAGCCTACATCATTACTCAACTCTTCCTATGAAGCTGTGTTATTATGATGGGTCACAGCCTACATCATTACTCAACTCTTCCTATGAAGCTGTGTTATTATGATGGGTCACAGCCTACATCATTACTCAACTCTTCCTATGAAGCTGTGTTATTATGGTTGGTCACAGCCTACATCATTACTCAACTCTTCCTATGAAGCTGTGTTATTATGAGGGTCACAGCCTACATCATTACTCAACTCTTCCTATGAAGCTGTGTTGTTATGATGATCACAGCCTACATCATTACTCAACTCTTCCTATGAAGCTGTGTTGTTATGATGGGTCACAGCCTACATCATTACTCAACTCTTCCTATGAAGCTGTGTTGTTATGATGGTCACAGCCTACATCATTACTCAACTCTTCCTATGAAGCTGTGTTGTTATGATGGTCACAGCCTACATCATTACTCAACTCTTCCTATGAAGCTGTGTTATTATGATGGGTCACAGCCTACATCATTACTCAACTCTTCCTATGAAACTTTTTTTATTATGACAGGTCACAGCCTACCTAATTACTCAACTCTTCCTATGAAGCTTTGTTATTATGATAGGTCACATCCTACATCATTACTCAACTCTTCCTATGAAGCTTTGTTATTATGGTTGGTCACAGCCTACATCATTACTCAACTCTTCCTATGAAGCTGTGTTATTATGAGGGTCACAGCCTACATCATTACTCAACTCTTCCTATGAAGCTGTGTTATTATGATAGGTCACAGCCTACATCATTACTCAACTCTTCCTATGAAGCTGTGTTATTATGATGGGTCACAGCCTACCT
This sequence comes from Gigantopelta aegis, assembly GCF_016097555.1. Lineage (NCBI taxonomy): Eukaryota > Metazoa > Mollusca > Gastropoda > Neomphalida > Peltospiridae > Gigantopelta > Gigantopelta aegis. Next base: position 31,212,713 of record NC_054702.1, read on the forward strand.
CATTACTCAGCTCTTCCTATGAAGCTGTGTTATTATGAGGGTCACAGCCTACCTCATTACTCAACTCTTCCTATGAAGCTGTGTTATTATGAGGGTCACAGCCTACCTCATTACTCAACTCTTCTATGAAGCTTTGTTATTATGATAGGTCATATCCTATATCATTACTCAACTCTTCCTATGAAGCTTTGTTATTATGATGGGTCACAGCCTACCTCATTACTCAGCTCTTCCTATGAAGCTGTGTTATTATGAGGGTCACAGCCTACCTCATTACTCAACTCTTCCTATGAAGCTGTGTTATTATGAGGGTCACAGCCTACCTCATTACTCAACTCTTCCTATGAAACTTTTTTATTATGACGGGTCACAGCCTACCTCATTACTCAACTCTTCCTATGAAGCTTTGTTATTATGATAGGTCACATCCTATATCATTACTCAACCTTCCTATGAAGCTGTGTTATTATGAGGGTCACAGCCTACATCATTACTCAACTCTTCCTATGAAGCTGTGTTATTATGATAGGTCACAGCCTACACCATTACTCAACTCTTCCTATGAAGCTGTGTTATTATGAGGGTCACAGCCTACATCATTACTCAACTCTTCCTATGAAGCTGTGTTATTATGATGGGTCACATCCTACCTCATTACTCAACTCTTCCTATGAAGCTGTGTTATTATGATGGGTCACAGCCTACATCATTACTCAACTCTTCCTATGAAGCTGTGTTATTATGGTTGGTCACAGCCTACATCATTACTCAACTCTTCCTATGAAGCTGTGTTATTATGAGGGTCACAGCCTACATCATTACTCAACTCTTCCTATGAAGCTGTGTTGTTATGATGGTCACAGCCTACATCATTACTCGACTCAGCCCAATAAGCTGTATTATCATGATGGGTCACAGTCTACTATATACCATTACACAACTCTGTCTATGAAGGTGTTATTATGACGGTTCACAGAGGGCAGCATTACTCGACTCAACCCAATAAGCTGTATTATCATGATGGGTCACAGTCTACTATATACCATTACACAACTCTGTCTATGAAACTGTTATGACCGGTCACAGAGGGCAGCAATACTCGACTCTACCCAATAAGCTGTATTATCATGATGGGTCACAGTCTACTATATAATATACCATTACATAACTGCCTATGAAGCTGTTATTATGGGGCGGTTATTATGACGGGTCACGGACTCAAGTCTACCTACGAGGCTGTTTTATTATGTTGGATCACAGTCTACACCATTACTCGACTCTGCTAATGGAACTGTGTTATTGTGACAGTAGAGAGCCGGGTGACATTTTGCTCCTCGAACTGCGTGCAAATAAGGTTGCATGACCCTCTTACGCGCGCATTACACTAAGCAATGCCATCCTGTTACATCCAAGCAGGAAGAGCAGACGTCCTCGGCAGAGACGGCCCATTCTTTCAACAAGCGATAACAGGCTGAGAAGTTTGTTCACCTGATAAAGTAATTATATCAAAGCGCCGCATATCTAATATAATGAATATTAACCATAATCTGACAATTGCATTCAAAGGGGAAACATAAATCAATTATGTGTCTGCCAGTTGGTAACCAGGATACAATAACAATCCGAGTGCGTCACATCACTGGCGAGTGTCCAGGAAAGGGTCGTAATGTTGGTGTCCGGGTGCATTATGAAGCTGTGTAAAGCACTTCTCAAATCGGGGTTATTGATATCTATATATCTGATATTGGAAAACCGTCTTTTGAATGCTGGAACCGGCAAAATAAAGGTATTAATTGTTAGATATTAGATGTTTAGGAAGTAAATATTGTTTCCCCGTACATAATCACGATGACTACAATATGAAAGTGATAATACTTTATAATAGTGGAATATAATTATAATATTAGTTTTTGCTAATCTCTCAAAACCGGAATTTTTCACGGTTCCTATTAATAATCAGAAAATAATTTAACCACTTTAAAACGGATACCTTTTGGTCCCAAGGTTGTTTCTATATATACTCTGTTAAAAAAGAAACGCATAGGCGAAATATTCATGGAATTATCTCTCTAATACAAAGTGGCATAATTTCGTTATTTATGATCGTATCACGGTCAAATTGGACATGCGTATGTGACAATGCTCAAACCAGGTATGCGTCCAGCAGTGTTCGTTGCTGGGGCAGTTCGGTGACGCAAGTGCAGAACCCGGATGTAGCGATCTTGTGCTGCAGTTGTTATGCGAGGTCTTCCACTTCTGGGCCGGTCTTCAGCTGATTGAAACTGCTGGTACCTGTCCCAGAGACGTGGAATGGTGCTCTGATGGACGTTCATGTGGCGTGCGACTGCTGACTGCGATTCACCTAACTGGAGGCGGTCTATTGCAATGTTTCGATTCGGCAGGTTTAGTCTTGGTATCTTGTAACTCGTCTACGTCGAAATGGAAATGAGGCATCATTACAAGCATTGCAGCTTTAAATACCCATCACTACTGCAATCTTTTCTCCGAGTTTCACGTGCATTCGCAAAAATCTAACCATTTCACGCCGATTTCCTGCAATTGTCGCACAACGTGCCACAACGTGCATTAAATTTGTTTTAGGGAACGTTAAAAAACATGGTCATTCAGCAACATTGTACAAAAAACCCCGATATTTTGTAAAATCAAACACTTTTCTTCTTTAATATCACCTATGCGTTTCTTTTTTGACAGAGTATATATATATATATATATATATATATATATATATATATATATATATATATATATGTGTGTGTGTGTGTGTGTGTGTGTGTGTGTGTGTGTGTGTGTGTGTGTGTGACTATGAGTTACAGATATTAGGGGCCATTCAATAAGTATCCTCCTTTGCTAATATGTTAGACCTATTACGCTTTATAACATTTACTTTGAATGCAAACATACATATTCCATAACCACTTCAGTAGTTTATATTATTTACCAGAATATAATATGCTACGCAAATAATAAACACGGGGAATGGTGGTATGAATGGCGGGACGTAGCTAGAGGGAAAACACTTGCCTGAACCGCGGTCGGTTTAGGATCGATCCTCGTTGGTGGTCACATTGGACTATTTCTTGTTCTAGCAAGTGCACCACAACTGGTTTAGCAAAAGCCGTGATTTGTGTTATCCTGTCTGTGGGATGGTGCATATAAAAGATCCATTGTTACTAATAGAAACAAATCTTTGCGGGTTTCCTCTCTAACAGTCTATGTCTGAATTACCAAATGGTTGACATCCCATAGCCGATAATGAATAACTCATTGTTCTCTAGAGGTTTCATTAAATAAAATAAACTTTTACTTTTCACCAATGAAATAATTGAAAAGGCACTTCAGTGTTTTATATCACTTACCGGACTATGCTACACAAAGTAATAAACACGGTGCTTTTTTTTTAGTGGTGTGTTACCTTACAGCTACTGCTGCTGCTGCTGCTGTAATGTTCAACTGTTAAGAAAACAGTACAAGAGTACTTGTAATGCATTATGACAGTCCACTGTGGTTACGGTCAAGGACAGAGATATTTCAAAATATATTTAGTCGTGGCAGCTCTCAAAATAAACGGAAGACAGTGGATGTATCAACGTTCTAAATCGTGACGTATTGGTTTACTACAGTACTGCAATGCCGGGAATGACTTTGAGATACACATGTATATAGAAAAGGAGGATTTCTATAAACTCTGTGACGGACGCAGATCGACGCAAGTGACTGCGTTTCCTTTGGTCTGCGTCGATCTGCGTCGATCTGTGTCGATCTGCGTCGATCGACGATCTTTTACATATTTAATGGAAAACCAGCTTTATCTTCTGGTGGAACCATCAATACAACGTGTGGGTCATACTGAAATATTCTTTTTAGTACCCTACCGGTCCAACCGGAGGGGACTATAAGTTTCATTTCCGTCTTTCTGTCTGTCCGACCGTCTGTCCGTCTGTCCCACATACATTTTTTCGGATGTTTTTTCCACAAAGCCTTGAGATACTGGGTTGACAGTTTGTGTATAGCTTTATCATGTACTGTTACAGATCAAGTTTTATTTTCAATTTCATGGCGAATTATCTGTTTTTGGCCCTTGAACTTAGGAGATATGAAAAATAGTTTTTCGGACTTTTCTTTTGCAATGCCTGAAGGTTTTGAGATGGAATTTTGAATATAGCTTTAGTATATACTGTTACATATCAGGTTTAACTTTCATGGCTATTTACATATTTTTTCCACAGAGTTATGACCCTTGAAGATACGAAAATGTGCAGGGCCCTGTAGGGGATATGTATTTGCTTTCTTCTTAAAATGCAGCAGAATTCACGCAAGTTAGTTTATGTTTAAGACAAGTAGCAATGCTCTCTGACGATCTCATACACAGTTATTTTGCTATAGTTTAATCGCGTTAATATTATTTTTAAAATGTTACTTTGTATTGTTTTTCTTGTAAGTGTATTATATACATTATACAAACAATATTCTAAAATGGCGACAGCTGGTGCGGACTGCTGGTATTAGTGTTTTGCGCATTACATTAGTAAAAAAAAAAAAAATTCTGGCAGCTAATATTGCGCCTTTAATGAATCAAGACGTCACATTGTAATAGAAATGGCACAAGGAGTCACGATCGAGAAAATTAAAACCCAAACAGCATTCACTCAAAATATAGGCGAATGTGACTTTTCTTTGTGAAAATATTTATTTTCAAACACCATTCAACTCTACCTGTAGAAATGATACCTAATCAACCCGTGGCTGGTAACGGATCCACCAGTACCGCGAACATCACTTGCTACTTGGACTAATTGGACTCGTGAAAGCACGAAAGAAAAAACGTTTTCTGTATATTTACAGATTTTTAGCAAAGCTTTTGATTCAGTATGGAGATTTGGCCTTTGGGGTAAATTAATTCAAAATATTATAAATGTTAAAGTAATTAAACAATAAAATAATATGGGGACTTTGAAATTGCACAGGGGCGGGACGTAGCCCAGTGGTAAACCGCTCGCTTGATGCGCGGTCGGTTTAGGATCGATTCCCGTCGGTGGCCCCATTGGGCTGTTTCTCGTTCCAGCCAGTGCTTCACAACTGGTGTAACAAAGGCTGTGGTATGTACTATCCTGTATGTGGGATGGTGCATATAAAAGATCCCTTGCTGCTAATCGAAAAGAGTAGCCCATGAAGTGGCGACAGCGGGTTTCCTCTCTCTATATCTGTGTGATCCTTAACCATATACCTGACGCCATATAACCGTAAATAAAATGTGTTGAGTGCGTCGTTAAATAAAGCATTTACTTGATATTGCACACCCATTGTAAGTAAAATAATGCGATGACAGATAGAAGGGATATAAGTGCAACGAACATCGCATTGTTTTTACTTAAATTTTGAATTTGTTGCTATTTTAACAATATTTGACCTATAGGCCTAAACTTTTCACTGAAAGTATAAAATAGCCTTATACTAGGTGTTAAATATCAAAGTTACAGTCCACATACCTTCATTTAATTCTATTCCGGGGGCGAGACGTAGCCCAGTGGTAAAGCGCTCGCTTGATGCGCGGTCGGTTTGGGATCGATCCCCGTCAGTGGGCCCCATTGGGCTATTTCTCGCTCCAGCCAATGCACCACGACTGGTATGTGCTATTCTGTCTATAGTGTAACAAAGGCCGTGGTATGTGCTTGCTGCTAATCGAAAAGAGTAGCCCACGAAGTGGCGACAGCGGGTTTCCTCCCTCAATATTTGTGTGGTCCTTAACCATATGTCCGACGCCATATAACCGTAAATAAAATGTATTGAGTACGTCGTTAAATAAAGCATTTCTTCCTTTAATGCAATTCCATATTCAGTAGTGTTTTGGTTTTTGAGGCCACCCGATATATACGTCAATTGTTCTTTTTGTTTCACTCTATACCGCAGGAAAATGAAAAGTCATCCTAATAGTTGACGGGGCGGGATGTAGCCCACTGGTAAAGCGTTCGCTTGATGTATGGTCGGTCTAGGATCGATCCCCGTCGGTGGACCCATTGGGCTATTTCTCGTTCACGCCAGTGCTCCACAACTGGTGTATCAAAGGCCGTGGTTATGTACTATTCTGTCTGTGGAATGGTGCATATAAACGATCCTTTGCTGTTAATCGAAAAGAGTAGCCCATGAATAGGCGACAACAGGTTTCGTCTCTCAATATATGTGTGGTCCTTAACCATATGTCTGAAGCCATATAACCATAAATAAAATGTGTTGAGTGCGTCATTAAATAAAACATTTCCTTCCTTCCTACTACAGAGTTGTGAAAGATCAGAACTTTCTTGATCATCGCCACATGGAGTGCTGTTCCCCATCGTGGTGCAATATTCTTATGGTTTTTCTTGAGGATAGTGAATAAAGCACACTTTCTTCTGAATCAAGTAAACATAAACATTAATAGTTCTGTATTAAGTTCTGATATTGTTTTCAGCTCTATATGTTTTTCGTTTTGTGCTATAGTTCGGTGCAGTATTAGTTGTGTTTATCACAGTTCCATACAGTGTTTCCACGGATTGACCATAAACCTGAATGACAAAATCGTATTCCGTGATCAAAATCGTATTCCGTGATCAAAATCGTATCTCTTCACAAGACAGAGTTGAAAGGATGTTTGAGGCAAAATCAAGATTGCTTCCATGATCCACTATTAGGTGCTCGTCCTTAGGAGGACAACCACTCCCTAAAAGATCCGTAATGTTACATCCATTCTGCACCGCCTGTATGAGGACTGCCACTTACATGACTAGCTTAGAGAAGAGAAACATGCACAGAATAGAGCTCAAAAGAACACACACACACACACACACACACACACAGACATATATATATATATATATATATATATATATATATATATATATATATATATATATATATATATATATACACATACACACATATACATGACTAGCTTAGAGAACAGAAACATGCACAGAATAGAGCTCAAAGGAATACACACACACACACACACACACACACACACATATATATATATATATATATATATATATATATATATATATATATATATATATATATATATATATATATATATACAGCTGTGATAGCATGCATTCACAAATTACTGTAAAAACAGTGATGATATTAGGTGTTCGCGAAAGGTGAGTATATCCTGCCCCATATCAAGTCCATAGTTGAAATAGTCAGTATTTTCTCCAAGGTCGAAATAGGGTGTGGCATCAGACATTTTAGTCATTGATGCGTCATATCTTGAAATGGCCTCCGAGTGTCTAACATTTGTTTTAGTAGTTTTGAAGATTGTGTTATGTTGATCGTCATATACCTGACACCCAACAACCGATGTGTTTTACCTCTGACACTCAACAACCGATGTGTTTTACCTCTGACACTCAACAACCGATGTGTTTTACCTCTGACACTCAACAACCGATGTGTTTTACCTCTGACACCCAACAACCGATGTGTTTTACCTCTGACACTCAACAACCGATGTGTTTTACCTCTGACACCCAACAACCGATGTGTTTTACCTCTGACACTCAACAACCGATGTGTTTTACCTCTGACACCCAACAACCGATGTGTTTTACCTCTGACACCCAACAACCGATGTGTTTTTTTTTACCTCTGACACCCAACAACCGATGTGTTTTACCTGTGACACCCAACAGCCGATGTGTTTTTACCTCTGACACCCAGTAACCGATGTGCTTTACCTCTGACACCCAATAACCGATGTGTTTTTACCTCTGACACCCAATAGCTGATGCGTTTGTACCTCTGACACCCAATAGCCGATGTGTTTTAACTCTGACACCCAATAGCCGATGTGTTTTTACCTCTGACACCTAATAACCGATGTGTTTTACCTCTGACAAGCAATAGTCGATGTGTTTTCACCTCTGACACCCAATAGCCTGTGTTTTATCTCTGACACCCAACAGCTGATGTGTTTTTACCTCTGACACCCAATAGCCGATGTGTTTTTACCTCTGACACTCAACAATCGATGTGTTTTACCTCTGACACCCAATAGCCGATGTATTTTTACCTCTGACACCCAATAACCGATGTATTTTCACCTCTGACACCCAATAGCTGATGTGTTTTTCGTGCTGTGGTTTTGTTGTATATTAATTTAATCCCCCCTCTCCTTAAAAAAATTGATCATCTATGTTTTTCGTGGTGTTAGTCTAAAGCATCTCAGCCGATTTTCTGAATTCTTCGCTAAAGTGGATCTGTTGACTTTCATCAGTGATGCGTAATATCGTAAAATGGTCTCTTAGTGTCTAACGTTTGTTTTGCTATTTTATGTTCATGTTGTTTTTCACAGTGTTGCTCTAAATCATGTCAGTCGATTTTCTGTATCCTTTGCAAGAGTGGATCTGTTGACTTGTTATGACCCTTCAGATCTAGATCTTGCCATGAACGCGCCACGGAATGACGTTTCCAATTTCCTCAGTGTTTCCTACAAGCGTCACACCTTCGTTTGAAGCTGATCTACCTCGGTCACATTGTCATTGTGCTTCCGTTTAATGCATATTACTGCAGGGTTAACGGTTTCCTTTGCATGATTTTGTTTTTAATTTCACTATTCTGCCTTGTTGACTGCATCCTGCAATACCCTGAGAAGAATGTCCACCTGTTTCTGAAGAAGAAAACAATATTTACAGAAAGGTTAAAACAACTTCGTAGTGATCAATTTTTCGTTCCAGCCAGTGCACCATCAAAGGCCGTGGTATGTACTACCCTGCCTGTGGGATGGTGCATATAAAGGATCCCTTGCTGCTAATCGGAAAGAGTGGTTCATGAAGTGGCGACAGCGGGTTTCCTCTCTCAATATCTGTGTAGTCCTTCACCATATGTCTGACGCTATATAACCGTAAATAAAATGTGTTGCGTGCGTCGTTAAATAAAACATGTCTTTCTTTCGTAGTGATCAGTTTTGTTAAATAGACTATCCTGAGTTTGCAGCCATTATAAGATGTTTCGGACGAACAGAGCCTTTTTTGGCAACTAAAATAGCACATTATATACATTTTCTTGTTTACAATACCAGTGTCTGTATATTCAGTTTATTTCTGGTCGAGAGCTAATGTTTGTAGCTATGATAGTTAATTTAACTTCGTAACATGCATTATGTTTTCGTGTTGTTATTATTATTATTGGGAAGGAAGGAAGGAAGGAAATGTTTTATTTAACGACGCACTCAACACATTTTATTTACGGTTATATGGCGTCAGACATATGGTTTAAGGACCACACATATATTGAGAGAGGAAACCCGCTGTCGCCACTTCATGGGCTACTCTTTTCGATCTGCAGCAAGGCATCTTTTATATGCACCATCCCACAGACAGGATAGTACATACCACGGCCTTTGTTACACCAGAGGTGGAGAACTGGCTGGAACGAGAAATAGCCCAATGGACCCACCAACGGAGTTCGATCCTAGTCCGACCACACATCAAGCGAACGCTTTACCACTGGCTAAACTTCCCGCCCTTTATTATTATTGAGAGATAAAATCCGATTTGAGCTGTTACGATACAGACACTGATATTCTAAACACGAAAGTATATGCTATTTTACTCATCAAAAAGGATCTGTCAGTCGTAAACACGTTACAATAGCATCAAACTCAGAACAGTCCCTTTAATAATTTTCCAAAAGTTCAAAATGCGAAAAGGGAAACTAATGTCAAAATAATAAATACTGGAAAGTATCAAAGTCTCCGTTTATGCCTTTAGTGTAAGGACACTCAGTCACTCAAATAGGTCCATTTGTTTTCGATGACCCGTTCCAAATTATGCGCCAAAGTACCTCACGAAAACTGCGCAATCTTTATATTGTGGACTTTATCTTACAGGACATTCAAAATTGAATAGCACCACAATAGCTACTGGCTCTGGTCGGGTTGCTGGTCCTCACTTGCATTCGCCAGCGCGGGTGGTCCCTCCTACAACAACCCTTTCCTGCCCTGAACGGAGGAGCCGACATGGATAAACACTGCGCCCATGAAAGGCGTGCGCTACAACAGCTTGCTCTGAATGTGCACGTTAAGCCCTATGACCTGACCTGATCTGGCTCTCACTGTCTGGAAGAAGTTTCTTAGTATGCCTTTATACGTTTATGGAAAGCGCAGAGCCGATTTAAGGATCCGCGGGGCCTGTAGCACAAATAACAACGGGCCCACCTTCCCAGGATATATATATATTGTAACCCCCCTCAAGGAGAGGGAAAAAATGACCTTGGGGAAATAAATGTATACATCACCGTGGGGCCCCCTGAAGTGCAGGGCCCGTATCATGTGCTACATGTGCTACATGTACTACTAGGATAAACCGGCTACATATTTAATTCCGCGGAATTAATGTTTTAAGATTGTTTAGTATTTAAAAGAAAATCAGAACAGATATGACTGTTGAAATTATGGCGTAAAACATGGTTGATTCCCGCATCTAGATCTGAATGTCATATCATGCGCTGTATCCTGTATGCAGCTTTAATTAGAGTTGTTTCCCTATTCATACGTCTCGAAAATAATCAGAGTGATGACATTTCAAGCTCTAGGTAGCGACGTTAATATAGGTTTTTTTTTTTATATAGAAGAATGACCTTACAAGGGATATTCACTTCTTCCAAAATAGAAACTTAAATACTATAATTGTGGTTTAATACACAGGATTATATGTTTTTTTTATGCCGAGCTGTGTCGAATCAGTTGACTGAGTTGTGGCAAGACACCGACAGACGAGCGCCCGGCGACTGTTAACTATCAAAGATGGCGCGAACTGGTTATAGCGAAAACATACTTAAACACTATAATTGTGGTTTAATACACAGGCTTATATGTTTTTTATGCTGAGCTGTGTCGAACCATTTGTGGCAAGACACCAATAGACGAGAGCCCGGCGACTGTTAACTGTCAAAGTTGGCGCGAACTGGTTATAGCAAACCCATACAATTGGTTTAAAGTGACAGACCCTAGTTTACCCGTATTTTTCATAATTAGAGCCGTTTTTAATCAATGAAATCGAACATTTTATTGTTTAGATTCTCCATTTCCGTAAATCCGAAGTGTTTCAGGTCATCCTGCTGTTACTAATACCACGAAATACACGTTTCACATTTTTAAAAACGGATGTCCTTCTGAGAAGTAACGGCTATGGAGACGAGCTCTAATCTACTTTTTATTGGTATTTCCCCGATTTCAACATCACAGACGTTTGCTTCACCCTATTGTAACTTTATTCAAATGTGTTACAGGTTTGTAGATTGACAAAACTTGGTGTCCATGTTCACGGGTTGAAACTAGGCTTTGCGACTTAAAGGCAGCGGTTGTGTTTGTGTGCTTTCATTAATAAAAGGGGCAAAACGTAGCCCAGTGGTTAAAGCACTCGTTTGATGCGCGGCTGGTTTGGGATCGATCCCCGTCAGTGTGCCCATTATGCCTTTTCTCGCTCCAGCCAGTGCACCACGACTGGTACATCAAAGGCCGTGGTATGTGCTATCCTGTCTATGGGATGGTGCATATAAAATATCCCTTGTTGCTAATCGAAAAAGTGTAGCACATGAAGTGGCGACAGCGGATTTCCTCCCTCAATATATGTGTGGTCCCTAACCACATATCCGACGCCATATAACAGTAAATAAAATGTGTTGAGTGCGTCGCTAAATAAACCATTTTCCTTCTTTCCTTCATTAATAAAATGTATTACATTTTTCAAAGGCAAGATTGTTCCTTTAACATTCAATATTCAAGAGGACATTTATCTGAGACGTTCAGGAGGACTTGGTTTTGCGTTTAAAGTGAAATGAATGTGATATAATAGAAGACGATGGTATCAGTCAAATTGATCGCGAGCGCTCGACCTCCTGAACACATAAAGTAATTGTTCTGAGTGTGTTGGCATTGAAACATGTTCCCATATAATGTAGCCTTTTCATAGACTAAAATTAGATATTAAATATTCTTCTTATTTACAACACCAATGTCTGTTGTGTGCAAAAAGGTTCTGGTTATCTTAACATTTTGAGGGGTACAAATTTAATTTTACTTCCTAATACAATGTTGTTTTGGGGGGTTTTCGTGCGTACAAAATTATTGAGAGATAAAATCCAGTTTGCGAGCTACAAAAATTAGGACGACCAAAAACACATTTCACAATACAGACTCTTAAGAAAGACAATGTATTTAATGTTTCATATTAGTAATTAGTTAGAAACATGTTACACCCATGACAGTGTCTTTAAATGGACAAACCCTAGTTTCAGCCCATAAAAATGCACACTAAGTTTGGTTAAAGGGACAGACCCTAGTTTCAGCCCATAAAAATGCACACTAAGTTTGGTTAAAGGGACAGACCCTAGTTTCAGCCCATGAAAATGCACACTAAGTTTCGTTAAAGGGACAGACCCTAGTAAACCATTGATTTGAAGTTGATTAGTGCTGATAACAACTGATAGCAACTGGTAAGTGGTATACAGACATTTGTACAACGGCAACATGAGGCGCTGCTCTGGCATGAGGTTTTGCTAGCTGAAAAATAATGTTCCTGGTCTATCTATGTTGATTTTTTTTAGCAAACAGTTGTCAAGAGAGACCACTCCCTAGTAGCCTGACTGAAAATGTTCCTGGTCTATCTATGTTGATTTTTTTAGCAAACAGTTGTCAAGAGAGACCACTCCCTTGTAGCCTCAGAATATATTCTGACATAGACATTGAACTACATGGAATAATTAATGGTAGTGCGCAACCTTCAGCAGACCACAAAAACATTTAAGCTACGTTTCCATGTGTACGTTTTTCCGTGTATGTAGTGCATGAAACCACGAATCCGCGTCCGTGTTGAGCGTTTCAATACCGTGCGCGTGTACCCATTCGTGAAGACATCAGGACAGGCATTAATTTCGAATGATCACGGTAACACCATCGGTCACTTTAGATTTCTTGCCCATACTGATGATGCTTTCTTCCGTATGACGTAATTTTTTTTAGGTATTCCGCACTTGCGTGATTCGTGAATCCATGAAAAATCGCTCGAAAATCGATTTCACATTCACGTACACGGATCACGCACGGTTCGCGGATAGCACAGAAACACAGACATGACAGACACAGTATTTTGATAATTCGCGGCTTTACGGATTCACGGAAAACGTACATACTGAAACGTAGCCCGAGTACTCTAACCGGCTTGTGGGAGGGGCGGGACCTAGCCCAGTGGTAAAGCGCTCGCTCGATGCGCGGTCGGTCTTGGATCGATCCCCGTCTGTGGGCCCATTGGGCTATTTCTCGTTCCAGCCAATGCACTACGACTGGTATATCAAAAGCCGTGGTATGTACTACCCAGTATGTGGGATGGTGCATATAAAAGAACCCTTGCTGCTAATCAAAAAGAGTAGCCCATGAAGTGGCGACAGTGGGTTTCCTTTCTCAATATCTGTGTGGTCCTTAACCATATGTCTGACGCCATATAACCGTAAATAAAATGTGTTGAGTGCGTTGTTAAATAAAACATTTCTTTCTTTCTGACGGCGTTGTGGAGTGTCAGATTGATCTGTATGACTAGATCTAAAATTTTACTACTTCGCGCAACATTTTCTCTTTATACTTATTTTCAGGCTTATAATCCAATTAAGGTTCAACCAAGCTCTTCTGGGCACACCTCTCCGCTGTCTGGGATGTTTGTCCTGAGACCCGCTTTACGAAGCCAACTTAGCGCTAATTTCACATTAAGAGCATAAGGTAGTTACTGACTTAAGATGATCTTAGCGCTAAAATCGCTTAATAAAACAGGAACCTGGTAACAGTGGATTAGTAGTTAGTAATTAGTGGTTAGTGTGAGAGAAGTCGACGTAGTGGCATTACACCTTCCCACGGAGTCGTTAAAACTCAGTCTGGGTGGGAGCCAGTACCACTACCACTACACCACTGAGGCCGATATTTTAGATTGGGGGGGGGGTGGGGGTGGGGTGGGGGGCACCCGCATTGGGGGGGGGGCATATACACTGTTAATGAGTGTTAATTCCCGACAGGCAAATATAAATGGTGGTGGGGAAAAACGAGAAGTGATACGGTGGGGGTGAAGTTGGGGGGGGGGGGGGGGCATGACTCCTATGGCCCCTGGAAGTGCCAGTATCGGGCAACAGAAATGCCATTGCATCATGATTAAATGAGAACTAGACATCTTCAGAGATGGAACTATGCAGATCAACTAAGTTATATTATAATTCAACAAAATAGTTCCGATTGATATATGACTTACTAGCAATAGTTTATTGAGGAACGTTGCAATTCTGTAGACTTCGTTATAAATTATTTACTAGTTAATTACAAGAATCAACTGTGGTCGCCTGCCCAGTGGATACAACGGACGTGGAACAAGAAAAAGCTAATCATTTATTTGTCATACAAAATAAATTATACAAACACATATATGAATGTCTTTGCACGTCAAATAATTGCTTGCGGTTTAGACGTTAATTTGGCCAAGCAAAGAATGACAGAATTGCTAACGGCAAGAAGACTAGCATCGATTATTAGTGTCATTGCTCAAATGTGTCCGCATTGTCGGGTGTAGATAACTCACAAGATCATCTCGGAACCGAGGCTGTGTAGGGGGAAATATAATCAAACTTGCGGGATTTTATATTAAAAATATTTTAAAACTTAGTCGCAAAATAAAGCCAACATGAGCGATAATCGGTTTACGTTCACCTAGAACAAACCAATCGGTATCACAACACGTGGTGACGGGAAAGACTCGGGGCCCACTAGAGAGCAAATCGGGTGTTTGCGACGGATTTGAACAGCCTTGCTCGCCGTTGTGTGTGGCAAGCAGCAGACATCGATAAAAGGATAAGAGAAGAGGTCTTGGAGGTATTCTTTCTTTTGCGCCTTGTGCCAAGTGCTGTCCACAGTCCTGACAGCGCTCTTGGAGTCTTTAACTTTCAGCCAAGGTAAGAACTCAAAAACAGGCTCGTGAGACTTTACATAATCAAAGTCCTTTAGGTAAAAAAGTTTATTTTGTATATGAATCAAATGTTTTAACTTCTTTTTGTAAAGGAATATTACTTATCATTTTTGTTTCTGTTTTAATTACGATTTCAAAAACAATCTCGTGCGATTTACATAATCAAAGTTTTAAGATTAAAAAATAAAATTGTATATGATTCAAATGTTTTAACTTCCTTTTTTAATTATTATTTTTGTTTCTGTTTTAATTACGATTTAAAAAAAATAAAATCTCGTGCGACTTACATAATCATACTTGTGGTAAAAAGTTTATTTTGTATGTGATTCAAATGTTTTTACTTATTTTTAAAAAAAAGGAATATCACTTCCTATGTTTGTTTCAGTTATACTTACGATTTCAAAACCAATCTCATGCGACTTACATAATCAAAATCTCGGGGTAAAAAGTTTATGTTGTATATCATATACGATTCAAATGTCTTAAAGATTTATATTTATTTGTTATTTGTTTTTATTTTAATTAAGATTTGAGAAACAATCTCGTGCAACTTATATAATCAAATCTTTGAGGTAAAAATTATTATTTTCAATTCAAATGTCTTAATTGTTTTGTGGGGTGGGGTTTTTTCATATAAATGTTTATGGTTGTGTAATTAGTTTTGTTTTTATTTCAGTTTATAATTTTGATTATGTATCATAATTGATACAATGTTATTTGTCAGTTTTCATTTTGCCAAACAGATACAGTTAAGTTAAGGTTTGTTGTATTTAATGAGGCCACTAGAGTACATTGATTTATTAATCGTTGACTGTTGGATGTCAACAATTTGGAAATCCGCTACATTTTCCTATTAGTAGCAAGGCATCATTTATATGCACCATCCCACGGACAGATTAGCACTTACCACGGCCTTTGATATACCAGTCAGGGTGCACTGGCTTTGACGCTAAAAAGCAGATACAAGGACCATTTGACTATTTATCTGTCTTTGTTGATATCAATACCGTCCTGTCTGTGGGGAAGTGTTTATAAAGGATCATTTACTGGTAATCTCTATTAAGAGTAGCCAGGTAACGACAATGTGTTTTCTCGGGATCAGATCCACTTGCAACTACTTAAAATTATATATTAGCTAAAATAAGGAAGGAAGGATGTTTTATTTAACGACGCACTCAACACATTTTATTTACGTTTATATGGCGTCAGACATATGGTTAAGGACCACACAGGTGAGAGAGGAAACCCACTGTCGTCACTTCATGGGCTACTCTTTTCGATTAGCAACAAGGGATCTTTTATATGCACCATAAAACAAGCTAATAAATAAGTAAATAATACACACGAAACAGGGACCATCATCGCCAATGTAATCAGTTAAATGTAAAAATAAAAATGTTTTTGCCCGATATCACAATATTAATATTATGTAAGAAAACCCTGAAACAAAAGCAAAACAGTATTGTAAGACAATTAATTCCTGATATTAACAAATTAAATTCTTGTAAAGAAGAAGACAAAGATCTGAACGACACAAAGCTTAAACAGTCAATTTCAAAAGAGTATAAAATTCTTTAAGACAAATATTACCATTGCTTCCACTACATGCGGTAACATTTAGCGAAAAACATTCTCACACGACTGTGTGGTATGTAATAGGATTACCGCATGTCCAATATCTGTTATTGTCACCGTAGACATTGCCGGCGGCAACCATGGTAATAGAAATATCAAATCAGCATGTGTGATTTCACATCAGTTACATCCCGTATTGTAAACTGATGGCGAGTGTGTTTTGTGTGTTCTGTATTGTGATTGGTTAATTACATTCTTTTTCCGGGATCAAATGAAAATAACACCCGGAAAGCTAATGACGTCAGTAGAAAGTGATGTCATTAGCAATTGGAACAGGCGAATTTGACGATCCAAGGGTCTACAGTTAGATTGTAGCCAGGAATTTTTTTCAAGAAATACCAAACATACAGTTAGTTCCGTAGAAAAACGATTCAGTTTACAATGGACATAACCATATGGAGTTTTTAGATTTTCGGGTGTTATTGTCTATTTGATGCCCGCAAATGTTTCATTTTTGACCTCAGGCTAACGCCTTCGGTCAAAAATGACATTTGCGGGATCAGATAAACAATAACACCCGCAAATCTAAAAACTCCACATGGTCAACTCCTAATTGTTAAACACTGCAAGCAACATGGACGTCATGACAACTGGACGTGGAATCCTGAAAGCTTCTTTTTAACAGAAGGCTTAACAGACTGTCAGCTTTTGACATGTGATTATAATGTGTGATTAATATGTAGTCATTGTAAATATGTGTAGATGTTAATATCGATATATACATACTTGTAGGTAGCAGTGTGTCGAATAGCATCACACCGGGTCAAAGGTCGAGGTGCATCTTAACTATAGTCCGTTTGCGTCAAAAAGGAACCGATGAATAACCTTATAACTCTATAATGAATAATGATAACACTAATGTTAAAACACATTAAGTTTTACACCCATACCAACTCAAATATATAAAAAAAAAAATTATAATGTAAATAAAAAAGTTTCTTAACAAACTACCATCAAATTCTATAACCAAAATCTCATTTTTTATACTCGATTGCTGGAACAGCCACTGTAGTCAATTCAGTATGAACTGGGAATGAGGGGGCGTCTCAAGATTTAAGCATATAATATTAACCACCACTGAGAGATGTCATGGTCCGAGTCCTCAGGATCCGAGTCGTCAGGGTTCGAGTCGTCAGGGTCCGAGTCATTAGGGTCCGAGTCGTCGGGGACCGAATCGTCAGGGTCCGAGTCGTCAAGGTCCGAGTCGTCAAGGTCCAAGTCGTCAGGGTCCGAGTCATTAGGGTCCGAGTCGTCGGGGACCGAGTCGTCAGGGTCCGAGTCGTCAAGGTCCGAGTCGTTAGGGTTCGAGTCGTCAGGGTCCGAGTCATCAGGGTCCGAGTCGTCGGGGACCGAATCGTCAGGGTCCGAGTCGTCAAGGTCCGAGTCGTCAGGGTCCGAGTCGTCAAGGACCGAGTCGTCGGGGACCGAGTCGTCAGGGTCCGAGTCATCAGGGTCCGAGTCATGAGGGTCCGAGTCATTAGGGTCCGAGTCGTCGGGGTCCGAGTCGTCAAGGTCCGAGTCGTCAAGGTCCGAGTAGTCGGGGACCGAGTCGTCGGGGACCGAGTCGTCAGGGTCCGAGTCGTCAAGATCCGAGTCGTGAGGGTCCGAGTCGTCGGGGACCGAGTCGTCAGGGTCCAAGTCGTCAAGATCCGAGTCGTCAGGGTCCGAGTCATTGGGGACCGAGTCGTCAGGGTCCGAGTCGTCAGGGTTCGAGTCGTGAGGGTTCGAGTCGTCAGGGTCCGAGTCATTAGGGTCCGAGTCGTCGGGGACCGAGTCGTCAGGGTCCGAGTCGTCAGGGTCCGAATCGTCATGGTCCGAGTCGTCAGGGCCCGAGTTATCATGGTCCGAGTCCTCAGGGTCCGAGTCCTCAGGGTCCGAGTCGTCATGGTCCGAGTCGTTAGGGTCCGAGTCATCAGGGCCCGAGTCGTTGGTGTCTAAGTCGTCGGAGTCCGAGTCCTTAGAGTCGGAGTCTACAGTCTACAGACACAGTGATAGGTTTTACAGTTGCATGTGTCAGGCCATCTTTTGACCAATAGGCAGGCTCAACTTCGTTTTCAACGTTTTCTACACAGTTAGCCCATGTGTCTTGGGTGATGTTGAGTAACAACGTTTTTACCAGGTTTTCAATGTCTGCTTGCTTGAAAATTGTGTCTTCCAATTTCACTGTCTTCCAATAGCACCCTTCACAATTCCCCCACACCGTTTCGATTACACAGTGATACGGTGGTAAACGTAAAACATCGTGCCCACGGACTTTTATGAGTTGATCAACCTTATAGAATACTGGTGATGTTTTATTAGCTTTAATGATGTAATAAAGTATGGGTTTGGTGGTCTTGTTCGGTATAACAATGCTGTGTTTCTCTAACCAAAGTATCATATCACTCTTCTTGCTGTTTGATGTGGGATGTTTTCTATCTGGATCCTGGGTACTGTGATATGGCGCATTGTCCATAATAGTCAGCGACTTTGGGAGGGGGGGGGGGGGGGTAAAGCTGATCGCAATTGGTTTTCAACTCACTCCACAAAATCTTACTATTCATCTCTGTGTGGTAGTTACGATTGTCCTTGGATTTGGCTCTAAACACAAGTACACAGCCAGGGAGAAAGCCTTTACTATTGCATCCAACATTTAAAACAATGAGTCTTTCCCTTTCACAAACGGGAATTTTACGACCACTGACTTACAACTGTGTGGGAAACATTTACCCATGTCTCATCTAGGAAAACAGATTCATATCCTTCTTGACATTTTCTTTCTATCGTTCGGAGATAATTGTTCCTTAAACTTACAATATCGCTCACATAAAACTCGCTGTTCTCACCGCTAATGTTGTTGTTTTATACATGTAACCATAACTGTGTAGCAGTAACCAGATAACATGTTTTAAAATAATTACAGAATGTCCCTTTTCCACGAATTTCTTCAAACTTCTTAACAATAGGAATTTGTTTTGCGATAAAAACAATTCCTAATAGTGTTTCTAACAAGTTCGTTTTGGAAGCTAACCGTAAATAAAATGTGTTGAATGCGTCGTTAAATAAAACATTTCCTTCTTCCTTCTTCTTTTCCTATCAAGTCTGTCAATTTTTTTTAGTTAGTTTTGTAGTTTTGATACGTTCTCTTGAGTTTCCCGATTGACTTCAGTATTTCAGAGTAGCCCATGAAGGGGCGACAGTGGGTTTCTTCTCTCAGTATCTGTGTGGTCCTTGGCCATATGTCCGACGCCATATAAAACCGTAAATAAAATATGTTGAGTGCGTCGTTAAATAAAACATTTCTTTCCTTCAGAATTTCGTTTCAAAGTATATTTTTTAATTTACTCTCTGAAATGCCAATAGCATGTGAAGAACGTTATCAAATGAAAGAATGGTCTTCCACGTTCATTCAAAGCTTTGGAAAAGCCATAAACATTAAACATTATTTGTTTTACCTCACGTGTGTATTTTATGGTTATTCAGGGGCCTCGGACCGGGGGGGGGGGGGTCGGGCGGGATAATGCCCCCCCCCCCCCTTTTTCCAGTTATTATATTCAGAATGCTGGGACATTTTCTTGGTGGAGAAACACCATCAAGATAGCGCTTTACCACTGGCCTACGTCCCTCCCCCTTCGCATTAAATGGAGCTACGCCTAAAATATGTGAGATATGTAACATATGTTTTATTATCATAAAATACTGTTTCATCTAGCCAGTAAATTCCTGTAATTTAATGTGAGCTGGTATCAGTGTACCTGGTACTATTGTACGTGAAACACGCGGGGGCCTGCTAACATTAGGATGCCATTTGTGTGTGTGGAACTAGGGTAGTGGGAAAAACTTCCCGTCTGAAACTATCGACACACACGCACGCACACACACATATACACACACATCCACAAACAGCCACACACACACACACAGACACACGCAGGCACGCACGCACACAAATACACACAGACACACACATATACGCACGCACACACACACACACACACACACACACATCCTGATTTTGTTCTCAGTTTGAAGGGTTGTATATTATTAGCTATGGTGTATAATTATGTTGATTGAAACGTTGCCTACTGAATCCTTAGCCGTCTATGAGCTTTTATTTGGTGGTATTCACTATATATATATATATACGTTCCAGCCAGTGCACCACGACTGGTATATCAAAGGCCGTGGTATGTACTATCATGTCTGTGAGATGGTGCATATAAAAGATCCCTTGCTGCTAATCGAAAAGAGTAGCCCATGATGTGGCGACAGCGGGTTTCCTCTCCGAATATCTGTGTGGTCCTTAACCATATGTCTGACGCCATATAACCGTAAATAAAATGTGTTGAGTGCGTCGTTAAATAAAACATTTCTTTCTTTCTTTTTCTATATATATAATATATACATGTCCGCACACAAACACATGTACGTTTTTATTTTCCTTCACAATAACATCCCCTATTGTTAAACACTACAAGCAAAGTGGTGAAGAGGCAGTATCATTATTTTACTTTTGTTATAATGGATCATGTTGTCTTAATGTCGCAGACTAGTTTTAACTCGTAAAAATTGACGCTAAGGTTAGGTAATCTACAAACCTGTAACACATCTGGATAAAGTTACAATATAGTGAAGCAAGAGTCTGTGGCCATGAAACTGTGGCGATGAAACTGTGGCGATGTAACTGTGGCGATGAAACTGTGGCGATGAAACTGTGGCAATGTAACTGTGGCCATGAAACTGTGGCGATGAAACTGTGGCGATGTAACTGTGGCCATGAAACTGGCGATGTAACTGCGGCGATGAAACTGTGGCGATGAAACTGTGGCGAAGAAACTTTAGCGATGTAACTGTGGCGATGAAACTGTGGCGATGTAACTATGGCGAAGAAACTTTAGCGATGTAACTGTGGCGATGTAACTGTGGCGATGAAACTGTGGCGAAGAAACTTTGGCGATGTAACTGTGGCGATGAAACTGTGGCGATGTGACGATGAAACTGTGGCGATGTAACTATGGCGACGAAACGAGGAAATACTCACTAAAATGGACTAGAGCTCGTCTCCTTAACTCTTAAAAGCTTGTTATCTTTAACGACACCACTAGAGCACAGTGATTTATTAATCATTGGTTATTGGATGTCAAACATATGGTAATTTTCACAGTCATAGAGAGGAAACCCGCTACATTTTTCCATTAATAGCAAGGGATAGTATAGCATTTGATATACCAGTCGTGGTGCATTGGCCCTTAACTCTTAGTTCTCAATGGTAAGAGGTATGTTGGAATTAGTTTTTAAATATATGAAAAATGCATTTCGTGGTATTACAAACACCAGGATGACTAGAAACACTTGTAAGGTACGCAAATGGATGATCTAAGCAATAAAGTGTAAGTGCTGTCTGATTTAGATGACCCAAAACGACTCTAATAGTGATGAAGTAGTGTTTATAAACCAGTGTCTGCGCCTTTTGTTTTGTACACACCCGTCGGTGAGAACACCATGTGTTATTTTTGATAACACATGGTTCTTTACACATGTAAGTGTGTTAACAATTTCAAAACATACGACTGGCTGTTCCTAGGTGATGACCAGGTCACCACTGCCATACATCCAATCAAAAACTTCACGATGGAAATCGATTACATTGTGACGTATAGTTAACCTGACAATCATGGGTGTGTGACGCGTAAGTTAGCTACAAGTGCAACGGCTGTAAATAACATTTAGTCGAAAAAGATGTTAAAATAAACCTGGTTTTTTAAGGATATATAAGAAATAGAATAATAAATTCGTGTCCGTTAGATGCCATTTACCTCACAACTCGTTGTTTAAAACGTATCAAACTCGCTTTTGCTCGTTAGATAAATTTAAAAAACGAGTTGTGAGATAAATGGTATCTAACGGTCATCATGTATTATTTTCTATATGTACAACCATTAACCATGATTATTAGGACCCCAACCCTGACACTACTGTGTTTTTTTTCTGGTGTTAAAAAACCCAAGCTTGTTATTCTTTGGTTAATAATTAATTTAAGTGACATTCTTGCTAATTATCCGTATATTATAAAGAGTGATAATTACCGCACATCAGTCACCCGTAGTCTGTTGATAATTACCACACGTCAGTCACCCGTAGTCTGTTGATAATTACCGCACATCAGTCACCCGTAGTCTGTTGATAATTACCACACGTCAGTCACCCGTAGTCTGTTGATAATTACCGCACATCAGTCACCCGTAGTCTGTTGATAATTACCGCACATCAGTCACCCGTAGTCTGTTGACAATTACCACACGTCAGACACCTATAGTCTGTTGATAATTACCAAATGTCTGTCTGTATATATGTAATGATGTATGCATATCTATATATTGTATGTATGTCAAGGTTGACTATTACATACATAGATATTAACACACTGGCGCAGGGGATAATTAAATCCTTTCTGGCCTCACAAATTGCCCCATGCCGTTACTGGGACTCGAACCACTTACCACGATGCGTTCTGAGCTATCGATGCATCTTTAAAAAGAATACTCTTTAACTCAACCACAGGTACCTGTGCCCATGACAGACGTACGCTAAAACAGCTTGCCCTGAATGTGCACGTTAAACCCTATGACCTGACCTGACCTCAAACACATGCATGGGGCCTACAAGTTACGCGGTCGATCCCGCTAAGTGCATGAAACTGGGCAAACCTGGCACTGGCTAGTATGTATTGTGTCTGCATATCTATATATTGTATGTATGTCAAGGTTGACTATTACATACATAGATATTAACACACTGGCGCAGGGGATAATTAAATCCTTTCTGGCCTCACAAAATGTATGTATGTATGTGTGTGTGTGTGTGTGTGTGTGTGTGTGTGTGTGTGTGTGTGTGTGTGTATGTATGTATGTATGTATGTATCTATCTTTCTTTCTATATGACTATCTGTCTGACTGTCAATCTATATATCTATCCAACTAATTTATGTCTGTCTATATATCAATTCGTCTATCTGTCCACCCTTTCCCGTCTGTCTGACTATATATCAATCTGTCTCTGTCCATTAATCAATCAATCTATGTCTGTCTGTCTGTCTATCTATCTATCTATTTCTGTCTGTCTGTATGTATGTCTATCTATCTTGTCTAGCTGGCTAGCTGGCTCGGTATCCCGGTTTATCTCTGTATGTGTATCTACATAAATCTATCTGTCTATATATCATATTAAAAATATATACATGTACTATTATCTGTAAGTATTACTGGCAGAAGAGTATGCGTAACATTTTACTTTACAATTAGTCTAGTAGAATCTTCACTTTCACTGCCATATTACACCGTGAGTGCTTACATCTTAACAGCACACATTGCAGACGAACAACAAATCAGCTACAGTGTATATTGTTTGTATTCTTATATATAATAATATGGCTTCAAGTTTGTTTAGTATTTAATAACCAATATCCTGTGTTTCTTTATTTCCACTGCAGATGCCTTTAAATAATAGATTTCCTGCATGCGATTTATTTGTTTCCAGTGCAGGTGCTCTGGATACCCAATATCCTGCTTTATTGTTCTGTTTTCCGCTTTTTAAGGCGCTATATTGTTTTGCCAGCCTTAATAAACGTGAACGTTTCCACTAGGGACAGTGCGCACTGGCTTTAAAACAAAATTTAATTGATCATCTCCATTTTAAATTATTTCTATAAAAAATGTTCACGCTAAGAAGATGTCATGGATGAAAGTTAAAGTTTAAAGTTCGTTTTGTTTAACGAAAAAAAGGAAGTTTTGTGTTGTTTAACGACACCACTAGAGCACATTAATTATTAATAATCGGCTATTTGATGTCAAATATTTGGTAATTTTGACATTTAGTCTTAAAGATGAAACCCGCTACATATTTCCATTAGTAGCAAGCAATCCATCTGACAGACAGGATAACACTTACCACGACCTTTGATATACCAGTCGTGGTGCACTGGCTGGAACGAAAACTAGCTCAATAGGTTACTTCTCGTTCCAGCCAGTGCTCTACAACTGGTATGCCATGGCATGACGGCAGCGGGTTTCCTCTCTAATTACCTCTCTGTAGTCTTTAACCGTATGTTCGACACCACATAACCATAATTAAAACGAGCTGAGGAGCGTCTTTCAATAAAACATGTCTTTCTTTTCCTTATCCATTCAACTGACTCGGTTTTTTCTCGTTCCAACCAGTGCACAACAACTGGTCAAATGCCGTTGTATGTGCTTTCCTCTCTGTGGGAAAGTGCATATACACGATCTCTTGCTGTATTAGGAAAAATGTATCGAGTTTCCTCCGATGACTACGAGTCAGAATTACCAAATGTTTGACATCCAATAGCCGATGATTAATTAATCAATCAACTAATATGCTCTAATGATGTCTTAACTTTCTTTTCGTTTATCATATTATTTTCATTTTCAGGTGCCTTTTTCTCGGCTGTATGAGTATGGAAGGTTTTACCAAATGCCCACTGGTTCTTATTGGTGTACTCTGTCTACAGTTAGGCCCAGTGTTTACGTACTATGAAAAAACTTGTACTTTGGAAACCAGAAGAGAAGGACCTGCGAACCACGGAGTCTGTGGCTCGCGCCTTTCAGAAGTACTCAGTATGGTATGTCAGCACTCTGGAGGTTTCAGGGAGAAGTGGTTCAGGAAGCGAGATACAGATTACAGTAAGTACACAATAGCAGACCAGTGGCGGATCCAGAAAATCCATTTAGGTGTGTGTGTGTGGTGGGGGGGGGGGGGGGGCAATGACATGAGGCGGAATGTCAATGGAACTTTGGGGGAGGTTTGGAGGGGATCGTAAAAAAGTGAAAAATTAATATATAATAAAATTATAACTGTTGCAAAATTTAGGGAGGCCCGGGTCCCTGCCCCTCACTCCCCCCCACCATAGATCCGCCTCTGCAGATATTAAAGGGACATACCCTCGTTTTTAAACACTAAGGCATAATTTTGACAATTAGAGCCGTTTGTTTTGATAACTGAAGTCATACTTTACTTAAATTTTGTTGTTTAGATTATCTATTTCCGTACATTCGAAGTGTTTTTGATCTTCCTGGTGTTTTTAATATCACAAAATGCATTTATCATATTTAAAAAAACAAAAACACGTGTGACTGAGAAGTAACAGTTATGCAGTCGAGTTTTTAGTCTATTTTTAGAAGGTATTTCACCATTTTAAAGTCACACTCATGTTTCACTCAATTATAACTTTATCCAAATGTGTTACAGGTTTGTAGATAACTAAACTTAATGTTAATTTTCATGGGCTGAAACTAGGGTCTGTCCCTTTGAAGTCGCAGACCCTAGTTTCAACCCTTAACAATGGACACTACGTTTAGTTGATCTACAAATCTGTAACACGCGTGGATAAAGTCACCACATGTAGTGAAACAACAGTTTGTGACGTTGAAACTGTGAAATACCCTTTAAAATAGACTAGAACTCGACTCCATAACCATTAGCCCAGTGGTAAAGCACTCGCCTGATGCGCGATCGGTCTAGGATCGATCCCCGTCGATGGGCCCATTGGGCTACTACTCTTTCCGGCCAGTGCACCACGACTGGTATATCAAAGGCCGTGGTATCCTATCTGTGGGATGGTGCATATAAAAGGTCCCTTGCTACTAATGGAAAAACGTAGCGGGTTTCCTCTCTATGACTCTCAAAATGACCATATGTTTGACTTCCATTAGCCAAATGATTAATAAATCAATGTGCTCTAGTGGTGTCGTTAATTAAAACAAACTTCCATAACCATTAGTTCTCAGACGCACGTGCGTTTTATAAAAATATGAAAAATATGAAAAATTAATTTTGTTTTCTAAAACACCAGGATGACAAGAAACACTTCGATTACAGTTGGCCCAAGTAGACAGTTGAAACTCGACCGGAATTTTTTAATTCCATATTTTCAGCATCAATTTGTGGAGGCACTATAAACTCCAATAATGGTCCTGTCAAGAAAGATCAAAATTATGTGACATTTCCACTCTATCCCCCTCCATGTGTGTGATCCTTAACCATATGTCTGACGCCATATAACCGTAAATATAATGTGTTGAGTGCGTCGTTAAATAAAACATTTCTTTCTTTCTTTCTGTCCCCCTCCAACCCAAATATATTTGAAATAGCTATAGCCCAAAAACGTTAACTATAAAATTGGAGGCAAAATTTCCTTCCTTTCCTTGACATAGGTGGCGGAACATAGTCCAGTGGTAAAGCCTCCGATGCGCGGTCGATTTGGGATCGATCCCCGTCGGTGGGTCCATTGGGCTATTTCTCGTTACAGCTAGTGCACCACGACTGGTATATCGAAGGCCGTCGTAATATGTGCTATCCTGTCTGTGGGATGGTGCATATAAAAAAAATCCCTTGCTACTAATGGAAAAATGTAGCGGGTTTCCTCTCTAAGACTATACGTTAAAATTACCAAATGTTAGACATACAATAGCCGATGATTAATAAATCAATATGCTCTAGTGGTGTCGTTAAACAAAACAAACACACTTTTTTGAATGGTTAATCCCTTGATGGAAATCAAGTATCAACATCAGTGTGCTCTAGTGGTGTCGTTAAACATAACAAACTTTAACTTTCCTTGGCATAGTTATATTGAAGTTAATCTGTTGAGTCAGCTATTTCAAAGTAATAAATTAAGAGTTTCAAGCCTTTGTATTGAAGAAAATCGTGAACAAAAGAATCAATATGCCATTAATAAAACCCTAACATCGCGAGGAAATTAAAACATTTTTGTCAAGGTTTTCTAGCTAAAATTCAGATTGCAATTTCCATTTGAAAAAAAGTAAAGGAAAAAAGATAGGACATTAAGTTCCATTTTTATTACGTTGTCACGCAAACGAATG
>NC_054702.1:31240420-31272920 GCF_016097555.1 Gigantopelta aegis
CATTACCCTTTTTCGCGACCGCTTTTGTCCTACAAAATAGTAAATATTTACACAGTGAAAAGCAGAAGGGTTAAAAAGGAATCTGAATAATATGGACACTCGATATATCTAATGAAACATTCATATTTACTAGTATACCATCCAGACAAAAACATAAAACATTTTCCAACATAGCGAAGTAACTAACAAAAACCACTTCCGGAAAACGTTTTCACTGAGCGACATAAATAACAACTTCCAGAACAAAAGAGTTTTCACGTTAGCAAGATAAATATCGACTTCTGGAAACGGTTAGTTTCAAGGAAAATAACATCAATAACTTCCGTAAAAGGCTTTTGCATTACCAAAATAAATAACAACAATAACAACAACTTCCGGGAACAGAGTTTTCAAATTAGCGATGCAAATAACTTCAAAAACTTCCGGGAAAATATTTTGGGATATGCGTCACTCTTCAAATAGCTCTTTTACCTTAAAAAAACACACTTTGTTCTGCTGTAACACCTGGGGCGACAACTCGCTAGTACACAGAATATACTTCTTAAACACGAATAGTGAAAAAAATGGTTATATTTCATCTACTAATCTCCAAAATGTAATAGCGGAACAAATGGTCAAAGAAAAAGCATAGCCGATCGTAAAAGAAACGTTGGAAGTTACGCACATTTCTGTGATTCGATTTCTTTACAAAGCACTACAAGAGACGTTTTCTTTCAATCTCTGAAAACATATTGAACGGTTTGGACCACATTTTACGACAACAGTTCTCCGTTTTAGTTTTTTTCTTTCTTTTTGTTTTATCTTTTTAAATTTATGAAATGATCCATTAAAAGGGTAATGATCGATTAAAAGGGTAGTATTTTTTAATCCTCTGTTACATTTTAAGAAAACATTTTCATCATTGTAAGAAAAGAAACACTTGTCCTTCAATCAATAAAAGAATCCCCCCCAACACCCCCCCCCCCCCCCCCCCCCCCCCCCCCCCCCCCCCCCCCCCCCCCACCCCCCCCCCCCCCCCCCCCCCCCCCCCCCCCCCCCACCCCCCCCCCCCCCCCCACCCCCCCCCCCCCCCCCCCCCCAAATATTATATAATTTTGTGCTAACTTCGTATTAGTGTTTGGAAATATTAAGAAAGGATTTTGTGCTCAAGAAAGCCACGCGGAGGTGACCTGAATGTTTACCAGAGCAGAAACGACATATTATACTAAGTTAATTTGTGTCATGCACAATCCTCTTTGATCATAGACTTCTATATGCTGGGCAAAAAAACAAAATGTGTGCAATTAGGATAAGCTGACTGTCAACCTAGCCTGAGAGAAATCAGCGGTGATATGACGGTCGCAGAATACACTGGAACTTGATGAATGATACGTCAACCTAATAAGCCGTTAAACACGTGCACGTGCTAATGGTCCAGACGGACAAATGTTCACGATTTGAAACACAAATATTGCTTTCCGGGTGATTTTCTTTTCCATCAAGCTTAGCAGATAAAGAGAACTTTTCCAGAAGAACATTTCCTAGTAATGAATACAGAATAGAGCAAAATAGAATAGAATAGAATAGAATAGAACAGTTCAGTTCTACCGGCCTCGGTGGCGTCGTGGCAGGCCATCGGTCTACAGGCTGGTAGGTACTGGGTTCGGATCCCAGTCGAGACATGGAATTTGTAATCCAGATACCGACTCCAAACCCTGAGTGAGTGCTCCGCAAGGCTCAATGGGTAGGTGTAAACCACTTGCACCGACCAGTGATCCATAACTGGTTCAACAAAGGCCATGGTTTGTGCTATCCTGCCTGTGGGAAGCGCAAATAAAAGATCCCTTGCTGCCAATCGGAAGAGTAGCCCATGTAGTGGCGACAGCGGGTTTCCTCTCAAAATCTGTGTGGTCCTTAACCATATATCTGACGCCATATAACCGTAAATAAAATGTGTTGAGTGCGTCGTTAAATAAAACACTTCTTTCTTTCAGTTCAGTTCTGTTCTGTTCTGTTCTGTTGATTTTCTTTTCCATCCAGCATAGCCGATGAAGAGAACCTTTCAAAAAGAACATTCCTTAGTAATGGATACAGAATAGAACAGAATAGAGAGAACAGAACAGTTTAGTTCAGTTCAGTTCTGTTCTGTTGATTTCCTTTTCCATCAAGCTTTTCTAGAAGAATATTTTCTAGCAATGGATACAGATTTTCCCTTTTTCTAAACTGCACAAGTCGTAATCTAATTAC
This sequence comes from Gigantopelta aegis, assembly GCF_016097555.1. Classification (NCBI taxonomy): domain Eukaryota; kingdom Metazoa; phylum Mollusca; class Gastropoda; order Neomphalida; family Peltospiridae; genus Gigantopelta; species Gigantopelta aegis. The sequence continues at coordinate 31,242,647 of NC_054702.1, forward strand.
TTGTAATCAATTTAATTCAGTTCCTTTATTGCTTTAAGCTACAAGCTTATTAGCATAACATATATACACACGCACGTTATATATGTACCAGAGGCGCCCCCCCCCCCAAAAAAAAAAAAAAAAAAAAAAAAAAAAAAAATATTGCGACAGTTATAATTTTATTATATATTAATTTTTATTTGTTTACGATCCCCCTCCAAACCTCCCCCCAAAGTTCCCTTGGCATTCCGCCTCGTGTCATTGGGGGCCCCCTAAATGGATTTTCTGGACCGCCACTGTATACCCACAGGGGAATTCGATTATAACAAAATGTATGTCGACGAAACACACTGAACCACATTGCTAATTGTATTCGTCTGTGTAGTGACACATTACTTAATCCGGTATATCTTTGACCTTTGACTATGGCTAGTAAATCAAATTTAAAAATACGTTGACCAGTTACCATTAAGAGTCGATCATAATCTAATATACTCTGCACGAGATCACAAATTATTGGGACCCTTTAAAGTCTGTATTTATCAAAATCAACTTTGAGGTACACAGATGGTTCGCGTTTGTTCAAGCGACTTGGGCTTCTTCCGATTGGCACAATATGTCCCCAACGGAAAGGAAGGAAGGCAACCCTGTTTGTTTGTTTTCATTTAACGACGCACTCAGCCTGGCGGAGCACTCCATTCGGGGTTTGGAAGTTACGGGTTTTTTAAAATGATGATGATAACCCCCAGTACCTAGTTAGAACGTGCCCATATACGCACTAGGGTTTCGAACACGCCCGCCGATCCCGAGTCCGAACCTCCGATAAGATCGGTGGCCTGACTCGGGATGGAGAGGGGCCTCCAAAGATCAGGGGCATGACTCGGGGGCCAGGCTGCCGGGGGGGAGGGGGGGGGGGGGGGGGGGGGGTGAAAATGGCCAGAATTTTGAAAATAGCAATTAGTAAAAAGTTAATTAGAATAAATAAAAAAAAATAAAAAAGGTTACAAGCCAAAAAAATAAAAAGAATAGACTGCTCGGCCGAATATTTACATAATTTGGAGCATTTTTAGAAGGACAGTCCAAAACTAAATAAGAGAAAGAAGAGAGGATCGGACTATTTAATAATATTAAAACAAAAGAAGTAATTTCGACATAAAATTTTGAACGCAGATCTAAAAGTTTAAAGTCCGATCGATATGTCCACGCGAGTGGCCTCGTTAAGGCCGTTTGGGCGCACAGCTTAAAGGGACGAGATGGGTTGCATCCCGTCAAGAAAACCCCTAGATTGACAGTCGATAGACGTTGAAGGTTTAGTTGCTGTGCTGAAATACAGATCTTGAGAAGCCGGATCCGTCTGAACAAGAGAGAGAGTATCAGACTAGGGTATAGTCCAGTCGTCATGGGTTGGTATAGGGGTGCGGACGGGCCCGACTCCGGAGGATACGAGATGGTATCACTATAAAGCAAGGTAAAGTCTAGAAAAAGAGTAGTAGGGGCCGACCCCGCTTCCTATTTCTTCTTAGTGTGGGGCGGTCAATCTTCCAGTGCTGCTAGGACAGGCTCGGACATGTAGAGACAAAACGCGAACAACCGTGGCGTTACGAAAAAACAAGTCAACATAGTCAGACGGAGTAATGACGTGGAGGCGAGGAATCTCGCTAAAAAAGAATCCAACCTGGTGGTGCAGACTGTCGAAACGAGAAGCGTTCCAGCGTTCAATCAGTTCCAATGGCCGCATACATCCCAGTAGTAAACTTCATTTCGCTGACAAAAACAACGAAATGAAGGACCCCCAAGTCGAGCACACGAAAGCACGTGCAGTGTGCACAAGCGAAACAAACACGTCTTACCGCGTGGAGCTCCAGACTGAGAATCACGGTTATATGGCATCAGACATATGGTTAAGGACCATACAGATACTGAGAGAGGAAACCCGCTGTCGCTACTTCATAGGCTACTCTTTTCGATTAGCAATTGTGTTTTTGTAAACTATGTTATAATAACTATAGGAATGTTAGATTACAGTTTTCAAGTGTTCAGTCCTCAACAAAGGGGCGGGACGTAGCCCAGTGCTAAAGCGTTCGTTTGATGCGCGGTCAGTTTGGGATCGACCCCCGTCAGTGGACCCAGTGGGCTATTTCTCGCCCCAGCCAGTGCACCACGACTGGCATATTAAAGGCTGTGGTATGTGTTATCCTGTCTGTGGGATGGTGCATATAAAAGATCCCTTGCTACTAATCGAAAAGAGTAGTCCATGAAGTGGCGACAGCGGGTTTCCTCTCTCTATATCTGTGTGGTCCTTAACCCTATATCCGATGCCATATAACCGTAATTAAAATGTGTTGAGTGCGTCGTTAAATAAAACATTTCCTTCTTCAGTCCTCAACAAGTTCAACGGGATCTAGCTCAGTCAGTATAGAGCGTTCGCCTGAGGTGCCTGGATCGAACGATCGAATCCCCTCGATGGATCACTTCTTTGATTGGGTGTTTTCACGTCCCGACCAGCGCCCCATGACTGGGGTACCAAAAGCCGTGGTATCATGGTTTCCTCTGAAAGAAACTTACTTGTTACAATTGCCAAAATTATGTTTTTCATCCAATAGTCGATGATTAATTAACCAATGTACTCTAATGCTGTTTGCTCCGCCAGGCTCAATGGGTAGGTGTAAACCACTTGCACCGACCAGTGATCCATAACTGGTTCAACAAAGAACATGGTTTGTGCTATCCTGCCTGTGGGAAGCGCAAATAAAGATCCCTTGCTGTTAATCGGAAAGAGTAGCCCATGTAGTGGCGACAGCGGGTTTCCTCTCAAAATCTGTGTGGTCCTTAACCATATGTCTGACGCCATATAACCGTAAATAAAATGTGTTGAGTGCGTCGTTAAATAAAACATTTCTTTCTTTTTTTCTAATGATGGTGTCAAACAAAACAGACTTTAACTTCATTCATCTGATGATTAATTAAGCAGTGTGTTCTAGTGGTGTCGTTAAACAAAACAAACTTTTTTTTTTTTTTTTTTAGTGAACAATATTCAGTCCTCGATAATTTTAACATTTTATTAAGTTTTATGATTTGCATTCTTTGAGAACAATGCATGACACACTTTACTTACCTACTTATTCGTTATCATTAGTTCGCGTGACTGTGTCACAATGATTAGAATTATCATACCAACAACAAAGATGATGAAATTGAAAAGACACATAATCAATCAAGAAAAACCAATCAAGAAAAACGAACTATTCTATAGTCTATAGATACACAGCAAAGCAGATTTATAAAGTCGCCTGTAAGCTGAAAGATATTAACTTTTCAATATACGACTAAAGAAAGAACGCCTACCTGATTAAGTTTAAGAAAATGTCAGACGATTTATGCTTCGCCAAACACCGTGTTGTCTGTTAGTGAAGAACCACACTCAGGAAACGTGGCTCGTGCTTGTGACATTTAAGGCCTTACTTTGAGATCCCATGAGACCAGTGAATAACCGGTCTAAGCTATCGGCTTTAAAGCCACATACCCAAGTTTTTAGGCAATATAAAATATTAACGGCGTTAGCAATTTTGGGGGGTTCGTTTTACCGTTACAATACATGTTACTTACACATTTTCCCTTGAAGTACCAAATATTTCTCATTCCAGCTAGTGCAGTACCACTGGTATATATATGTCTGTGGGATGGTGCATATAAAAGGTTTCTCGTTGCTAATGGAAACAAATGTAGCGGGTGTCTTCTATAATACTACGAGTAAAAAATGAATTTATAAATCAATGTGCTCCACTGGTGTCGTTAAACAAAACAAACTTTAACTCTATATAATATAATGTACCTTTACAGCTTTACTTTTCAACCTGTAAGAGGAATAAAAATATATAGAGCCTATAAAGTCTAGAAATGAACTAAAGATAAAACAAATATCATTAATCATATATATATATATATATTGATTGATTGCATTGATAATTGATAACAGTGGTTTCATTCTTAATACATGTATATTTAATATCCCGAAAAATATTTTCACTAGCCAAATTACAAATTGTAAATATTTTTTATACTAGTATTTTAACTTTTCATTTTTAAAAATAAATATCATACACGTAGACCTATATAATTTTGCATTCTGGTAAAAGATTTGGTTTGAATCAGGAGTGTTGCTATTTTTAGGTCACCTGAACCGAATGTTTTAAGATGTTTTTGTCCGTCTTCGTGTGTCGTGTGGTGTGTGTTGTGCTGACAGACACTATAGGCATAATATGTTTCACTATTAGAGCCATTTATGATCACTGAAATAAAATTTTACTTATATTTTATTGTTTAGATTATCCATTTCCGTACAACCGGAGTTTTTCTGGTCATCCTGATGTTTCTAATACCACAAAATGCATGTTTTTTATTTTTAAAAACGCACGTGCGTCTGAGAAGTTATGGAGTCGGGTTTTTGTCTATTTTTAACGGTATTTCACCGTTTCAACTTCACAGACTCTTGCTTCACTCTCTTGTAACGTTATCCAAATGTGTTACAGTTTTGTAACTTAACCAAACTTAGTGTCCATTTTTACGAGGTGAAACCAGGGTCTGCGCCTTTAAACGTTTCACATTGTTTTACTTATTTTCCAAAACTACTTGACCAATTCCAGCCACATTTTGTGCGAAGCTTCCTTGGCAAACAGAGAAACACGTCATTTGTGAATTTAGTCATTCTGACCCCATGACTCCTGAGAGGCTGGGCCAAAAGCCACAAAATTAAGCCAATTTTAAAAAAGTCTTCTTCTTAAATTCTTCTTAACCAAATTCTGTTGGAAGCTTTCTAGTCACGTGGAGCAACAAATGTATTATTTAGTAATTCTGATTACCCTAGGGTTTTGAGGGGTGGGGCCTTAAAGAGGAAAATTAACAATTTTAAAAAGTCATTTCAAACTTTTTGATCAATTCCAACCAAATTTGGTTGAAATTTAAAAAAAAGGTTTTCTCTGCTTCCAGAAATGCTATATCATCTTCCAATGTTCATATATGCAAAGGTCAATAGATGGTATATCTAATTTGTGAATGTCATTAATATCGGTACCTCGTTTGTCCCTGGGGAGGGGGTAAAGTTCACAATAGTTATGTAGAGAAATGCATTTAAACCGCTATTTCTTCTACTTCTCCAAAACTACTTCACCAATTACAATCAAATGTTACAGGCAGTTTCCTTGGCACACTGAGAAACACATTGGTGAGACTGGTCATTCTGACTCAGCAGGCCTCTGAAAATTGTGAGAACGATCGTTTCAGTCGCGCAAATCTAATTTTGCGTAACCAGTTTTTCGTTCGCGCAAAATTTGGAACACCATTTACTTGGATATAACGGTTTACGCAAAAAGGAAATGAGTTACCTGGATTTATTTCTGCGTAACCGATAAATTGGTCACGCAGATTTTCAATTCTCAGAGGCTTGTGACTCCCAGGGGCCCGAGGGGTGAGGCCCAAAAGGGAAAAATTAAGTAAATCTGAAAACAAATCTCGTCAAACTATTTAATTAATTTGATTAACGAAAATTTGTTGGAAGCTTTCTTGGCACATAGAAAAACAAATTTATTAATTTGGTCATTCTGACGACCACAAGGGCTTGAAGGGCGAGGCCCAAAAACGGGAAAATAAATCCAATTAAAAAAATATATCTTCTGTGCTTCCAGAAATGCTACAATCAAATAGTCTTCATCCGTGTAAAGATAAATAAATTATGTCTCTAATTTGTGAATGTCGTTAATGTCCTACTCGGGGAGGGGGTAAACTTTACTACATACATGTAATTATATAAATAATTGCATTAAACTGTTATTCCTTCGACTTCTTGTCCAAAACTACTCGACCAATTCCTATCAAAGTTTTATGGGAAGCTTCCTTGTTGTATGGTCAAACAAATGTGTGATTTTGGTCTGAAGCGCGGGGCCCAAAAGGGAAAAACTTATGTTTGTCTCTGGGGAGGGACTGAAGTTACTATAGTTATATAGGTAAATGCATTTAAACAATTACATTTGGTGGGAAGCTTCCTTGACTCACGAGAAACAATTTTTTTAATTTGGTCGTTCTGAACCTCACAGGCCTGAGAGGCTGGGCCCAAAAGGGGGAGCAAAAAAAACCAACACACAAAAAAACCCACAACAAAAAAACAAAACAAAAAACCAACCAAGCTTTGTAACTTTTGTGACTTGATTGAATTCATAACTATTTTATACATCCGTCAGTCCGTTCGTTCGTCCGCATGTCCGTCCGTCCATAATCGTTTCGTTTTCGGAACATATCTTTCTTATCAGTTCATACAGAATAATCAAACCGTGCATGCAAGTACAATTTGGAATAGCGGTGTGTTGTGTTCCATACCTAGGTGTATCATGTACCTCACTGGTACTCTTGTTAACGAGGTCCAACAGAAGGTAAAAACCCTTTTTAGACCGGGTCACCAGGCTATTTATTCATTTCATTTCAACTTATTTTCGTGCTTATATCCAATTAAGGTTCAAGCACGCTGTTCTGGGCACACACCTCAGCTACCTGGGCTGTCTGTCCAGGACAGTGGGTTTAGTTGTTAGTGGTTAGTGAGAGAGAAGTGGGTGTAGTGGTCTTACACCTTGTCCATTGAGTCGTTAAAACTCGCTCTGGGTGGGAGCCGGTACCGGGCTGCGAACCCTGTACCTACCAGCCTTATGTTCGATGGCTTAACCACGACGCCACCAAGGCCGTTCAGGCTATTTAAACCGTTTGTCGACCTCTAAAGATCACAAAAGTACGTATGAAGGTAAAGTCGGTTATTGACGAGAGAACTCTTCTCTGTTATATTAGCAATTAGCCAGTCGTGCAATACATCTGACATTTAGGTTATAAAGGTTTTGTGGCTTGTTTTTCAAAAGCAATAACTACAGTGTTTCCAATTTATCCAATGATTTATTAGCCTTGTAACGAATACAAATTAGCTTTTGAAAGACAGGATCGCATCACAGTTCACTTAACCTTCCAAAAGACCCAACAAAATACCATCTGAAAATGTATACATTTAATTTTTCCCTTTTCCCGTAACGTACTAATGCTTGAGTCATCCAGTTACACAGTTATCTGATCCATTAGCTAATCAATATTTTGGATTATGATTGAATTATGGCTACTATTAGTTTACAGACCACAATTAGTTATATGCGATTTTTAAAATATATAGCATTGGTGGTTACAGCACTTTTATTAATCAGTAGGCGCATGAATTTTGTATGCACTTTTGCCTGCCTTGGCCAGCTCTTTCTTTCAGGATATTGGTTTAAACAAATACATCTACTAAACCCATTACTACACTATACATATTACATTTACATGGTCTGGAATACCACAAAAAAGTCTTCAATGTCAACAAGATACAAATGATTGCAAGCTACATGCTCTCTTCAATCACTTTTAATCTAATAATTGGCACAATATAAATGCCTTAAAATAATCACAGTCAAACAGTAGATCACTTGTGCGAACATATCTCCGCATTTCGGTCAACCATTCGAGTGCCGTGTACGAGAATAGCCACGAGTATTGCCGATTGTCACATGACAAACATGACGATTTCATCGGTTGCTATACAATCGGCTATTCGCGTACGAGAAAGTCGTAACGTGTGGTTCGGTCTTAACTGTGATCTATGGCCATCGTGTTTTAGCTGTGTCGCAGTAACGTTAACTAGCTTATGGTAACGAACGTTAGCTGCAGAGAAATACACACAGTGTATATTTCGAGTCACGTAATCCGGGCGACCCTGTCTTTAATAAGTCAAATGTTACGTGACCCTGTCTTTAGTAGGTCAAAGTTAAAGGGTTTTTTTTTTGACAACATCACTAAGCGTACATTGTTTTTTGTTTTGTTTTGTTTTGGGGTTTTTGTTTGTTTGTTTTGTGTGTGTTTTTTGTGTGGTTTTTGTGTGTGTGTGTGTGTGGGTTTTTTTTTTTTTTTGGGGGGGGGGGGGTGGATGTTTATTTAACGACACCACTAGATCACATTGATTTATTAATCTTCGGCTGTTGGATGTCAAACATTTGGTAATTTTGACATTATAGTCTTAGAGAGGAAACCTGCTACATTTTTCCATTAGTAGCAAGGATCTTTGATATGCACCATCCCACAGACAAATAGCACATGCCACGGCCTTTGATATACAAGTCGTGGTAGCCCAATGGGTCCACCGACGAGGATCGATCCCAGGCCGACCGCGCACCAAGCGGAGACTTTACCACTGGGCTACGTCCCGCCCCGCGTACATTGATTTATTAATAATCGGCTATCGGGTGTCAAGCATTTGTTAATTCTGACACGTAGTCTTAAAAGAAAACCTTTCAGCCAGTGCACCACGACTGGTATATCAAAGGATTTGGTATGTGTTACCCTGTCTGTGGGATGGTGCATATAAAAGATCCCTTGCTGCTTACCGAAAAGAGTAGCCCATGAAGTGGCGACAGCGGGTTTCCTCTCTCAATATATGTGTGGTCCTTAACCATATATCTGACGCCATATAACCGGAAATAAAATGTGTTGAGTGCGTCGTTAAATAAAACATTTCCTTGAAAGGAAACCCGCTATATGTTTCCATTAGCAGCTAAGAATATATTTATCTGCACTTCCACAAAGACAGAACAGCACAAACCACGGCCTTTGATATATACCAGTCGTGGGGGAAATTGGTTGGGACGAGAAAAACAAAATTAGACAATGGGTGCACCAACAAGGTTCGATCCGTCGACCCAAGCACCCCAGGCGAAAGCTCTACCGTCTGGTCTAGTAATAAGTCACGTGCGCACGACCATGGGCCTAATTCACGAAGGTCTCTTAGGCTCTGCTAGACAACAAAACATCCTCTTTGCAAGTCTTTTTGCATTGCACTGCGATATCGCAAAGTTGCGAGAGTTTTGTGAATTAGGTCCCTGTGATATCGCAAAGTTGCAAGAGTTTTGTGAATTAGGTCCCTGTGATATCGCAAAGTTGCGAGAGTTTTGTGAATTAGGTCCCTGTGATATCGCAAAGTTGCGAGAGTTTTGTGAATTAGGTCCCTGTGATATCGCAGTGCAGTGCTAAAAGACTTGCAAAGAGGATGCTTTGTTGTCTAGCAGAGCCTAAAGAGACCTTTGTGAATTAGGCTCCAGGGCCCCGTTCCACGAAACGATCTTAGCCCTAAGATCACCTTAGTGCATAAGATAGCTATGCACTTAAAGTGATCTTAGGGCTAAGATCGCTTTGTGGAACGGGGTCCAGGGCCCTGTAACACAAAGCACTCGTAACACTTACGCCAGACGTACGCCACACATTATGTATGGTGTACGTCTCACGTAAGTGTTACGGGTGCTTTATGTTACCGGGCCCTGGTCTTTAAAACACGATCACTAAACATTTAAGTTTAAAGTGAAAACGTAAAACCAACTGATTTTGATTGTTTATTTTTTAATTTTTCAGGTGGAGCTAGTCGCATACAGGATATAACGGTTAAAAAGAAAGGTGCTTTATCCTACCTGACCAAACGTGGGACGGGTTACGGCGAACAGGGCCTAACGTGTGAGTGCTGTTATAACCAGTGCAGTTACAGAGAACTAAGGCAATACTGTAAGGAAACGCCCAGAAGAGGCTTTGACTTGCTTAGAAAAAGGTCCATTGTGCCCAGTGGAGACGTTTTTCGAAAAAGAGCCATTTTACCCGAAGGAGAATAGTCTCTGAGTTTGTCTAAGAGGGATAATTCTCTATTTGTCATTACCATCTTTGCTTAGTGTGGTCTTCAATCCATGTGTGTCTAAGCTATGCAGAAGTTGAATTTACAGAACTGGAACCCACTGCAAAATTAACAACAACGTCTTAGGATTTATATAAGGGAAGTGGAGAATCGAAAGTGAAAGTGCGTGTATTCGAAGTCGTGTTTTGCCAAGTTAATGTGCTCCGATCAGAACACAGTACTTTTTTTTTGTTGACTGTAAGGTAATTGCACAGATTTGTTTCGCATTTTAAATTTTGGAGTATTGTTAGTTTTTTTGTTTTGTTTTTCACATGCTGTGGCTTTCTTATTTTGTTCTTCTTTGATGTAGAATTACAAACGATGCCTACAAGTCCAAATTAAAAAATAAAAAAGCATTGGCAGAAACACATAGAAAGATCCTGAGTTATTAATACACCACGTGTGCATGCGCACAGACACACGCAGGCACTCATCCTACAATTAAAAAGAAAAAAATCCGAACATAGTGACGCGTAGGGTTTTGTTCTTAATTTCCCGTCTTTCTGTCATGGTCTGTTTTGTTAATGACATAAGCTATCCGGCTTCTGTTTGTGACCAGTCATCGGAAAGGACAGCCAATTCACGCCATTCGTTCATTTGCCAACAGACGACATTTCGTTTGACTGTTTTGCCGCGGAGTATCGCGTCCTGAAATACTATTATATTGTGTAAATGATTACGAACATATGTTTACAATTGTTTGCCCTGGTTTTGTTTCACTTTAAGTATAATTGTGACGCTAGCGGTTTTGTGAATAAAGAAAAAAAAAATACAGAATTATATTTTATTGGCAAATAAAGCAATCAGTTGATGTACATACTATGTTTACAATATGTTGGTGTGTGTGTGTGTGTCTACATTGTTAATGAAAAAAGTATATTGATACTGTTGACACTTCCTGATACAGTAATCATGTTTCAGTAGTACAGATTTAGTCTCTTTAATTATAATGAGTGGAGAATCTATTGGGTATGCAGGCTGACGTATTGGCTGCTTTCTGTTCAAAGTATTCCAAAATAATCCCATGGGCATGAAAATTTTCTTAGGGAAAATCTAAGGATTGCCCATATATTATTTAAAAATGATACCTCTTCTTATCTATTTGAAGGGAAAATCTAAGGATTCCCCATATACTATTTGAGTATGGTACCTCTTCTTATCTATTTGAAGTGAAAATCTAAGGATTTCCCATATACTATTTGAAGATGGTACCACCTCTTTTTTATTTGAAGGGAAAATTTAAGGATTGCCCATATACTATTTGAAGATGGTACCTCCTCTTTTCATTTGAAGGGAAAATCTAAGGATTGCCCATATACTATTTAAAAATGGTACCTCTTCTTTTCTATTTGAAGGGAAAATCCAAGGATTGCCAATATACTATTTGAAGATGGTACCTCTTCTTTTCTATTTGAAGGGGAAATCTAAAGATTGCCCATATACTATTTAAAAATGGTACCTCTTCTTTTCTATTTGAAAGGAAAATCTAAGGATTGCCCATATACTGTTTGATGATGGTACCTCTTGTCATCTATTTAAAGGGAAAATCTAAGGATTGCCCATATACTATTTGATGATGGTACCTCTTGTCATCTATTTAAAGGGAAAATCTAAGGATTGCCCATATACTATTTGAAAATGGTACCTCCTCTTTTCTATATGAAGGGGCGGGACGTAGCCCTGTTTGACGACTGGGGTACACTGTTAAAAAAAAGGGTGCACCTGCTGTTTGATAACGGTTCGTATACTATATTATTTAAAGATTATGTGTACATCTATACTGAACATCCAAAGAAATGCGAATCAAGGGCTTTGGTTAGCTTGTAATTACATCAGGCTTCCTTGATTGCAAATGCTCAATTCAGTGAAATGATGAAATGTTAATCAATCTGTAATTCACATGAATTTTAATAGGTTTTAATCCCTTCTTTAAAAAAAATGGAAATTTAATGTCACAGCTAACAACTATATTTGCATCGGGTTTTTTTCCCCAACTAAAACATGAAAAATGATAACTGAATGGACCGCTTCTTCGCAGAAGGGCGACATGTAGCTGAACGCGATATGTCATGGGATCAACTCCCCTCGGTGGACCAGTTGATTCTCTCCCATCATAACCAGTTCCTCGCGACTGATATCAAAGACCATGGCATGTGCTATCTTGTCTATAGAAAAGTGAGTACAAATATATATTGCTGTTGTTGTGCAGAAATTGTTTATGTGGAGACAGCGGGTGTTTTCTCTCACACTCTAGACCAAAATGTCGCAACAACTGTTGATATGGTAGTTAACGGCGGGAACTAGCCCAGTTGTAAAGTGCTCGCATGGTGAGCGGTCGGTCTAGGATCGATCCCCATCGGTTGGCCCATAGGGCTATATCCCGTTCTAGCCAATGAACCACGACTGGTATATGAAAGGCCGTGCTATGTGCTATCCTGTCTATGAGATGGTGCATATAAAAGATCCCTTACTACTAATGGAAAAAAATGTGGCGAATTTCCTCTCTAAGATTATATGTAAAATTTACCAAGTGACACCCAGTAGCTGATGATTGATAAATCAGTGTGCTCTAGTGGTGTCGTTAAACAAAACAGGCTTTAACTTTCTCATCTCCTTTTTATTATCTTTACCACGTTAATTCAGTGTTATTCGATAGACCTTTTCTTCATTACGCCATTAATTAAAATACGGATCCAGAAATCCGTAACTCTAGAATAGCGTGCTGGTAGTTCGACATGGGTTGAAAATAACACTTGATCGATTTCCGTCTATCTGTCACTGTGTTCGAGACCACATTAAGCACTCCTTCGCGGTACTCTGCGAGAACGGCACCGAGTCATGAGTCACAAACAGAAACTGTGGACACCCTACGGCAGTTTTGCCGAAGTTGCTAATGCACTAATAGAAGTCATACTAGTAGACGTGTTACTGGAAGGTGGAGACGGAATAGAACTGAAATATCCAGACGTTATATCATGGACACAGAACATTGTCATGAAGTTTCTTTCGACGATGTCTGCTGTAATGCACTTAGTTGTACTTTAACTGGTTTCGTTGCCTATATGTTCTGTATCACCATACTGCAAGATAAATACCACAGTAAGAAAAATCAATTAATTTAATTTCAATTTATATTCGTGTTTATATCCAATTGAGGTTTGAAACACACTATATATCCTGGGCACAAGCATCAGCTAAATCTTAGCTGTCTGTTACGACATAAATTATGGCTACATGAGCGGCCGTTAGATATCGTCTAACGAGTTGTAAGATAAATGGTATCTAACGGACACGAATCTAGTATTCTATTTCTTAGATATCTTCAGAAAACAGGTTTAAAATAAATGTAAACGCCTTTTCCAACTAAAACCTATGTACGGCCCTAGCTCTTCTGGTTAACTTGTGTGTCACAGAGTGATCGATTTGACCGTGCTTTTTTTCCCCATTTGATGGTATGGCATTGGTGACCTGGTCATCACTTACGAGCAGCCTAATATAATGACTATAACGCCATATTTTACTTAATATGTGAGTTAGAAACATGGTACGGTTAAAAATAATTAACTTTACATCATCTTGCCATTCAAATCCAATATGGCTGTAGTCAGTCATATCGGATGTCAAATATTTGATAGTTAGAGACTTATAATCTTAAAGGAAACGCGCAGCATTTTTGCATTACCAGCGAGGGATATTTTGTAGTCCCTTCCCACAGACAGGACAACACATATCACCGTCTTTGATATACCAGTTGTAGGGCATTGGTTTCTCCGAGGAAAACCCCCATTAGAGAATGGGTCAACTGAGCGGGTTTGATCCTACGACTAAAGCATCATAGGCGGGCACTCTGTCAACTAAGATAGATCCTACCCACTCCCGCCAAACCTATGTCTCAAAGTTTTATATATTTTTAAAAATCTAGTATTAGAGAAACGTTCACATCAAAACGCTGAACTATCCTGAACTTCAACAAACATAAAGACAACCAACAAGTTAAAAAGATAAAGTTTGTTTTGTTTTACGACACCACTAGAGCACATTAATTTATTAATCATTGGCTATTGGATGTCAAACATTTGGTAATTTTTACATATAGTCTTAGAGCGGAAACTCGCGACATTTTTTTTCCATTAGTAGCACCATCCCAGAGATGTGATAGCACATACTACAGCCGTTGATATGCCAGTCGTGGTGCGCTGGCTGGAATGAGAAATAACCCAGTGGACCCATCCTAGAGCGACCGCGCATCAGGCGAGCGTTTGACCAATTGTTTACCTCCCGCCACAAGAGCACACTTGATATTCAGCGATGAACATTCTAAAGTTAAGATTTGTTTTGTTTAACGACACCTTTAGAGCACATTATTCATCGGCTATTGGATATCAAACATTTGATAATTTTAACATATAGTCTTAGAGAGGAAACCCGCTACATTTTTCCATGAATAGCACGGAATCTTTTTTATGCACCATCCCATAGACAGGATAGATCATAACACGGCCTTTGATATACCAGTCGTGGTGCACTGGCTGAAACGAGAGATAGCCCAATGGGCTCACCGACGCAGATCCATCCCAGACAGACCACACATTAAGCGAGCACTTTACCACTGGGCTACATCCCGCCCCTGAACATTCTAAGCAAGAAAAACTAGGTTTCAACCAGGAGACTAATTTACACAGCTCTCTTAAACTCTCTTAAATAACATCACATAGTCCTTGCAAGTCGTTTTGCATTTTGCTACGAAATCGCAGTTACGAGAGTGTGACGAGTACACAGGCGCAAATGTGCTTTCTTTTTTCAACACATTTTTTCTGCGGGAGACATATCTTGACATCCCCCCCCCCTCCCCACCACCTCTAATTTTCGCTCACGGCAATCTAGAACCCACTAGCAAAAATTCCCGATAGAGGACCTTTGACTTGTTGCAGCCGACGCTACCTACAAAATTAAAATGTTTTTATTTAACGACTCACTCAACACACATTTTTTTACGGTTATGTGGCTTGCGTTGAACGTACACACACCCCAAAAAAAAATTGAGAGAGGAAACCCGTTGCCGCCATTCTATGGGCTAATCTTTTCCAGTTAGTAGCAAGAGACAGGATAGTACATACCACGGTATTTGTTACACCAGTTGTGGAGCGCTGGATGGAACGAGAAATAATCAGTGGACGGGTTCAGATCAGAGATTAGGGACCATGTTAAACCATTCGTCTTTATATAGAAACCAACAGCACATATATGTTTAACATTTCTTACTAACAAGTTTTCACCATAAATCTGAGTGGGTTAACTGTGTGTTTAAAACGTTCAGTTTTGATTCGGAGCACAATCAATACATTTTAATGTATGCTATACTGCCATAAACAAAAACTACAGTCACAAAGTCAATTTTTCTTGTTGTTCTTTTATTTAATTATCTGTTCGTGTTGAAACCGAAATTGTTATGTTAGGCCCACGCGCATCCAAAGTCTGACTTGGGTGGTCTCAAAATCAATTAATTACGCACGTCCATAGTGAGACAGAGAAAACCATATGTTCGATTAAAGGTCATACAGACTGGATGATGCGAGTGCATGCGGTCGGGATTTTAAAAAACAAACAAACCGAACTCCATTAGTTTTATTGAGAGCGTCTTAAGTGGATGCGTGCGATGTGTGCGTCTGCAAAACGCAAACGGCCATCAGCAGTGAAATAATCATGTATGCCCAAAACGCAAGCCGCAGACGTATTAGAATGCAACGGTCGGACTGCACGAACGCGCCGCATCCAGTCTATTATACTGGACCTTTAAACTGTATCCTAACCGGCCGCGAGCGACGCGAGCGATTATTTTAGAAATTATTGATTTCAAGAAAGAAAGAAATGTTTTATTTAACGACGCACTCAGCACATTTACAGTTATATGGCGTCAGACATATGGTTAAGGACCACACAGATTTTGAGATGAAACCCGCTGTCACCACTACATGGGCTACTCTTTCCGATTAGCAGCAAGGGATCTTTTATTTGCACTTCCCGCAGGCAGGATAGCACAAACCATGGCCTTTGTTGAACCAGTTATGGATCACTGGTCGGTGCAATTGGTTTACACCTACCTATTGAGCCATGCGGAGCACTCACTCAGGGTTTGGAGTCGGTATCTGGATTAAAAATCCCATGCCTCGACTGGGATCCGAACCCAGTACCTACTAGCCTGTAGACCGATGGCCTAACCACGACGACACCGAGGCCAGTTATATTATTGATTTCAATTGCAGTATCCTAACCGGACGCGTGCGTCGCGACATGTTTATCTGTCGCGTCGCACGCGTGCGGTTAGGATGCGGCAATTGAAATCAGTGATTTCTAAAATAATCGCTCGCATATCTTCGCGTTTTTCGCGGCCGGTTAGGATACAGCTTTAGATTGGAAATAATTTAACGTACACGTTCAGAGCTAACTGTTGTTGCGCACGCCTGTCTTGGGCGCAGGTTCAGGAGTGGGCCAGTTCTTTCGTTCATAAAGTTTGCTTTGTTTAACGACACACCGAGAGCACATTGATCTATTAAAAACGACTATTAGATGTCATCATTTCAAACATTTGGTAATGTTGGCATATTGTCTTAGAGAGAAAACCCGCTACATTTTTTATGAGCAGCAAGGAATCTTTTTATATGCACTATCCCACAGACAGGATAGCACATACTACGGCATTGGATATACGAGCTGTGGTACACTGACTTGCACAAGAAATAGCCCAATGGGCCCACCGACGGCGATCGATCCTAGACCGACCACAGGCGAGCGCTTTAGCACTGGGCTACGCCCCCCCCCCCCCCCCCCATTACAGGAGGAAGCCATCGTCTGCTCAGAAGGATTTTAATTATAGCATTAAGAAATCTGTATAGAGAACAAGTAATAATCTTCCGACTAAGATACGGACACAACCGACTGAGACATCATTTGCACAGAACATTCAAAATTGGCGATTCCAAAGACTGCCCTTGTGGACAAGCGGCTGAAACTCCCGAACATATTCTACAACAAGAAAGAAATGTTTTATTTAACGACGCACTCAACACATTTTATTTACGGTTATATGGCGTCAGACATATGGTTAAGGACCACACAGATTTTGAGAGAAAACCCGCTGTCGCCACTTCATGGCTACTCTTTCCGATTAGCAGCAAGGGATCGTTTATTTTCGCTTCCCACAGGCAGGATAGCACAAACCATGGCCTTTGTTGAACCAGTTATGGATCACTGGTCGGTGCAAGTGATTTACACCTACCCATTGAGCCTTGCGGAGCACTCACTCAGGGTTTGGAGTCGGTATCTTGATTAAAAATCCTATGCCTCGACTGGGATCCGAACCCAGTACCTACCAGCCTGTTGACCGATGGCCTAACCACGACGCCACCGAGGCCGGTATATTCTACAAGACTGCAGCCTACACAACACATCCAGACAATTAATATGGCCAAACACAACACTCGCCACAAAACTGCATGGAACAGTCACTGAACTAATGAACTTTTGTGGGAATGACTGGTCTGATGATGTAACTGACGAAGAACGAAAAGAAGAAGAAATGTAATTTCCAACAAACAAGACAGCCCATACCACAATTTTATAATATACTGGCAATGAAACACAGGTCATGACTCGGTTGAAACTAGAACAAAAGACCGTCTAGGAACAGCCAATGTTGACAACAACAACAACAACAATAAAAATGTTTTATTTAACGACGCAACCGACATGTTACTATTACATAGCATCAACCAACGATAAAAATGTGTTAAATGCGTCGTTAAATAAAAAAAATTCAGAGGCGGATCCAAGAAGGGACCATGGACCAGTCTGCCCCCCCCCCCCCCAACTATATCCAAGTGCTTTTTTTTTTCTTTTTTTTCTTCTTTTTTTTTAAATTTCCATTGGGTTGCCCTTTTTTTTAGAGTGTGCCGTTTTCCACCAAAAAATATTTCTTGATCCGCCCTGATTTCTTTTATTGGTTGACACTACTGTGCTTTCGTGGACGATCTTAATTAATCATCGGTTATTGGATGTCAAACATTTGATCATTCTGACTCGTAGTCATCAGAGGAAACCCGCTACATTTTTTCTAATGCAGAAAGGAATCTTTTATATGCACTTTCCCACAGACTGGAAAGTACATAGCACGGTCTTTGTCCAATCGTGGTGCCCTGGTTGTAACGACAAAAAAACCCCAACAACAATCAGCTGAATGGATCCACCGATGTGGTTCGATCCTGCGACGCAAGCACCTCAAGTGAGCACTCAAAAGACTGAACTAAATCAGTCCCTATTTGACTGCTAGACCACAGCAGATTTTACTACTGTTTGTTGTCTAACTTTGACATGTGGTTATTTCGACACTGGATGCTTAGACAGGAAACCTGATACCGCCACATTATACTACTCCTACCGACAGAGATATCATACATACACTTTCCCACCGAGAGGACAACACATACAGCAACCTTTGATGAACAATCGTGAGATATAGTTGCAACGGGGAAAAAGAAACCGACGGATCCATCAAGAGGGATTGATCCCACGATCCAACACACCTCGGGCAAGACTTTTACCACTGAGTTTCATTCTGTCTCAACTTATGTATCATTTAGAAGCGATAATTAACCCAACGTAGACTTAAATGAACTGTCCTGAGTTTGCAGCCATTGTAAGATGTTTGCGATAACGATAAGATGTTTGCGCTTTGTTAACACTACACATTTTCTTGTTTAGAATACCAGTGTCTGTATATCGAATATGTTTGCGGTCGTATACTAATGTTTGTAGCACTCAGTTTTCACTTTAATTCGTGATATATTTTTTCGTACGTACGGAATTATTGGGAGGTAAAATCTGGTTTGGGCTATTACAAGCAATAACAAAATCTTGTAAATATGGACACTGATATTTTAAATATTTTTTTAAATTTAATTTGTATGTTACGTCTTCGAAAAGGCTCTAGTGGTCGGAAACATTTTACAATGGTTGTAAACTCAGGACTGTCCCTTTAATAAAAATGAATCTTTACTATCTTTCCAGCTGGTGAGGTCGCAGCCATCAAAACGAAAAGCCATAAAATTTATGACCGATAGTGAGAGTTTAATCCTGACCTCCACAGCTCAACGCCCAGGCTAACTGGTATTCCTGCCACCTACCACAACATTTTACATGGGCAAATCAAACAACGTGAATGGCGGTTCATGTAAGCCTGATGGAGAAAGTTAAAGTTTGTTTTGTTTAACGACACCACTTGAGCACGTTGATTTATTAATCGTCGGCTACTGGATGTCAAACTTTTGGTAATTTTGACATATAGTCTAAGAGAGGAAAGCCGCTATATTTTTCCAGCAGTAGCAAGGCATCTTTTATATGCAGTATCCCATAGACATATTACATGCTACGACCTTTGATGTACCAATTGTTGTGCCCTGGTTGGAACGAGAAATAGCCCAATGGGCGCCTGTTAGAGACCTTGGAAGTTCGAGATGAGATGGCATAATCATCACTGGTTCAGCCGGAGCGGGGGTGGGGGTGGGGGTGGGGGTGGGGGGAGGGAGGGGCATAGTTCCAATGCATCCCCCAATCACATATATTTTTCCTCCCGCAACCTGTTATATTTATCTGTCGCCTCACAACACAACTCACAACGTAGTGGCTGAGGTCCCCTCCCTCAAAAACCAGACAACACAAAACAAAAACAAAACCGCAGATGATAAATATTAATTCACTAGCTGGTTGTTTTGTTTTTATTGGGTATTTTTTTTAACGGGATCGGTTTTGTTTTTCTTTAATTTATGTCTTCGTTCAAACACATACAGTTGAGAACAGAATACTTCCGCGATATTCGCCGTTTATTCAATATGACGGGCTGAACAGGACTAAACGACGGTCGCTTACAACATTAATTACTAATAGGATCATAAACAAATTACCGCTTCTAACAAACACAAACACTGTTAGATCCTTTCTTCATTTGATATTCAATTACTTTGGGGGTGTATTTAGTTTTTCTATCATATTAATACTGATGTTGCGCCGCATGTATAACGGTAAATCTGTGATCTTTTAAGCGGTACTCGGACTATCGCGTGATTGTATTCGTTTGACTCGCGAATCCAAGTACAAACGTATTAGATATACAAAGAGTTAAATGTCACAGCATCGTGTATCTTGTTTGATACGTAAATCACATGACAAGTAAAAATTAACCAACTCTTTAACATGAAATGGAAACTCCATTTCTTATTTTTATTTCTGAGCCTCTTATGTGTAACTAGTGATGAATAAAGTTCATATTTCATCGTAAGACGAATATAAAAGAAAAAACGAAATGGATGAACTAGAGTCGAATGACCAAAGATAACGAAGATTTGTACAGCGACATGATTGGATAATTAGGTGTGAATTTTGGTCTTCTCCTTTTAATTAGCAAGTAATCTCTTCTTTTATGCACTTTCCGGATCTAGCTGGATCGATAGCTACAAAGAGAGCTCTCCTGCGATCCCTGGGTAGTAGTAATTTATTGACCTTAAGCCGTGTGGCTCATAAGCATACAAGTATATACAATATTATAAGTCATATATAAATAATCATCAGCATAAACATAAACAAGTGGATGTGTATTTGGAGGATGGACAGTTATACATGTTTTAAATATTTTCCAAGGTTACACAGTTGTTTTCTATTCTGAACAGACAGTAATTGTATTAATTATTTAAAAACAGACGATCTTAACCAGTAGTATTTGTTTACATACAATATGAGAATATGCAAATACAATGGACATATTAAAATAAAATGAAATTCATCTTCAGTGTTATCCCGATTACACATACGGCATTTTCTCTGTGATCGTTCCAGGCGCGTGTGCAGGGTGTGTGTGTGGGTGTGTGTGTGTGTGTGTGTGTGTGTGTGTGTGTGTGTGTGTGTCACGGGGATCCTATAATACCCGTAACTGAATAAAACACGATTGTCCAAATATCTCTCCTAACTGTATATCTATTAGATCTCTCTGTAACAGGCCGTTATACCCGCTGTGGCTCGTCTCTAGGTATGATCAGAGATACGATCTTATATAAAGTATATATTATTATAGCACGTTTAGTTCACTAGAAAACACAACAAAAACACAATACACTTTGGAATCTGTATTAACCTACGCTGACAAATGTACTGCCGCAGTAGTTAATTAATAACAACAATAATAACAACCCAGAACTGATCACTTAATTAGTTAATCTCTAGGTGTCTAGTTTACACAATATGCTAATCACTTCACCGTGACACAACACCCACACGTGTGATAATTGAGAAACGCTAACACACACACGTGCGATAATGGAGAAACGCTTCCAGGGGAACTTAATTAATAAAGGAATTACCACTCTATTCCTAACTGGTTGATTTTTAATTAACCCTAACTACTCATTCAATAACCTTGTAACACAGAATTAATACTGGTACCTATCACAATAAAGACAATAACCTACAGTTTACCTAGGTCCTCTAGGATGACTGGCTAAGCTTTATATATAATTATTTAGGACAGTGAGCCTACAGATTACTGCGTCAGAAGACCGGCAGCACCGTCTAAATAATATTGGTATAATACAGTATTAAAATATTTAAAGTCACATCAATCACATCAAGGTTATACACAGAGCAGAAAATATATATTTACCAAAGTCCCGTCTGAACTAATATAGATCGTTCAGTGGACGACGACCGTTCCCCTGGATACCTCCAAAATGTCTCTCCTCGATATATCTAAAATCCTAGCTATTTATTCAAAACTCTCAGAGACAGCGAATATCGCCTGGGGGCACAAGGCGGTACCTCACGTATCATCTGAATTCCACAGCGACCAAGACGGCATATCTTTCTCTTAGATCACCAGACTCAATGACGCCAAGTCGCCAAATCACGGTTGTAAAAACCGCACTTGCGGAGGTATTACGTAACTACTGGCCACCTGGGCTCCGCATCTGGGCTGGGTGTGTATGAGACGACCGTCGCGCAAAGGTATCACGTAACAAGTTGCCCATCTGGGGTTAAGTGCAATTTGGAACTGCACACGGCCCTCTAAAAAATTAATATCGCCACAGGGGAAAACAAAATTAAGAGCATGTACCGTCACAGGGAGGTTGGGGTGGTGGTGGGGGGGGGGGGGTTTGGGGGTCGAAACCCCTGCTCAAGGCGAATTTTTTTTTTGTCAGAAAGCAGCTCGGCTAGCCAGCAGAAAACACCTCAGAATAGCCCTAGAAGGGCGTACGTGTGCTAACAATTTCAAGACATACGACTGGCTGCTCCTAGGTGATGATCTGGTCACCAATTCCATACATCCAATGAAAAACTACACAATGGAAATTGATTAGAATGTGACGTATAGTTAACCTGACATTCATGTGTCCGTGACGCGTAAGTCAGCTACAAGTGCAACGGCTGTAAATAACTTTTAGTCGAAAAAGATAAAGATGTTAAAAATTTTGACGATATATAAGCAGACCTTTTAAGGTGCGTGGGTGCGATCGCGCTCGTACAGCGCACGTAATTTCAATCTGAAGAGTGAAAAAAAAAAAAAAAAGCACGTTACACTCAACAAACGGTACGCGTAAAATAGATGGGTATATTTATTTCCACTGTTTACAAAAATCAACAGTTTTCATAGCTCATTTAGCTGATAGGAAGGTCCTTTTATTAAAACAATAAAGATTAAAAACATGACAGTGACTTCCATGCAGTCGTTAAACTGGTATTTCTCTTTGTTGAACAAATCAGGAAATACTGGTTTAATAGACAATTTTGTAGACGTACCAGTCAAAATCCAGAGCTACATTGCCTATTTTATTTATTTTGGAGAGTGATTTTTCACTCGCCTTAGCATATAGAGGTGTGCGATTTTCCACTCGCCTGTAATTTAAAAAAAACCCAAGGACTGTATAAGAAACAGAATAATACATTCGTGTTCGTTAGATACCATTTATCTCTGACACTACGTCAATTTATTGGCTAGAAACAGTTTAAAGTCTAAATCTAGCTATTACTTGACAAAAAATACACAAACACACACACACACACACACGCACACACACACACACACACACACACACACACACACACAGAGACACACACACACACACACACCCTCACGCGTGCACACACACACACACACACTCATACACACACACGCACGCACACACACACACACACACACACACACACACACACACACACACACCACTGGCGTAGGAAGCGGGGATTGGGGCAATGTGGGCATGTGCCCCTCCCCCACCCCACACACACACACTTTGTAGCAGCAGCGATGGTTTTTATATACCTTCCGACGCGCGCGCGCAAGAGACAGATGCGCGCGCACACATATACGCACGCACGCACACGAACGCAAACACACAGACCAACACGTTGTATTAACTTAAGATTATATAGTAAAGAGATTATATTATGACACACATATAACATTGTTTTAGAAAATATGAACATGAACATAACAAGCATTCTGAAAGTTTCTGCTCAAGCAATACGTCTCCGCTATCGCGCGCAAAATTTAAATAAAAAAACATTCAAGTGTCACAACTCTGTGAAATATGGATAAATCGCCATAGAAGTAAAACTTGATCTGTAACAGTACATGATAAAACTATATACAAAATTTCATCTCAATATCTTCAGGCATTACAAAAAAAGGAAGGAATGACATGTTTTATTTAATGACGCACTCAACAAATTTTATTTACGGTTATATGACGTCAGACATACGGTTATGGACCACACAGATACTGAGAGAGGAAACCCGATGTCGCCACTTCATAGGCTACTCTTTTCAATTAGCAGCAGGGGATCTTTTATATGCACCATCCCACAGATAGGATAGTACATACCACGGCCTTTGTTACACCAGCTGTGGAGCACCCAATGAGGCCACCGATGGGGATCGATCCTAAACCGACCGCGCATCAAGCGAGCGCTTTACCACTGGGCTACGCCTTGCCCCGAATCACTGCAAAAAAAAGAGTCCGGAAAACTGATTTTCATATCTTCTGTGTTCAAGTGCCATAACCTTGTCAAAAATAGGTAAATCGCCATGAAAGTCAACTTTCATCTGTAATTGTCCATGATAAAACCATATACACAATTTCAGCTCAATATATCAAGGGATTTTGAATAAAATATCCGAAAAACTGTATGAGGGACAGACGGACGGACAAATAGACAGACTGGACAGAGATGAAACTTATAGCCCCCTCTGGCTGGGCCGGTAGGGGACTAAAAAAACAAAAAAAACGAATAATAATTAATTATGTTGGCTGCATTTATCTAAATATTGTGACTATACAAATGGTATATGTAAATGAATACTATGTAGGTACAACATAAC
This sequence comes from Gigantopelta aegis, assembly GCF_016097555.1. Taxonomy (NCBI): domain Eukaryota; kingdom Metazoa; phylum Mollusca; class Gastropoda; order Neomphalida; family Peltospiridae; genus Gigantopelta; species Gigantopelta aegis. The sequence goes on from NC_054702.1 coordinate 31,266,817, forward strand.
TTTATTTGTCAAATCATTATATACAAGCAAATATTAGTTTTTTCTGAAATGAAAACGTGTGGGGGAGGACATTTATTATGCTGCCCCCCAAGCTGAAAAGTGGAGGGACGCGTCCCCCTCGTCCCCGACCGATCGACGCCCATGTACCCATTTTACATGTTGATTTGCTTGCGCTTAACTTGTTTCGTAGCAATGACAGATTTACATATACAGTAAATAGAGCATCTGTTAGGTAGATTCAATACCCAAGAAGGATAGAATATTCAGTCGACCATCACCCACGAAGGAATTAACAGTAGATTCTGTGGTGTGAAAAATGTTTAGAGATATCTTGGGTCGAGTATTGCCCAAAATCTCTCATTTGGGACATTTTGGGCTTCTGTTCGGGCAGTTGGGACAGTTTGGGCTGTTGTTCGGGCAGTTGGGACATTTTGGGCTGGTGTTCGGGCAGTTGGGACATTCTGGGCTTCTGTTCGGGCATTTGGGACATATTGGGCTTCTGTTCGAGAAGTTGGGACATTCTGGGCTTCTGTTTGGGCAGTTGGTGCATTTTGGGCTTCTGCTCGAGAAGTTGTGACATTTTGGGCTGCTGTTCGAGAAGTTGTGACATTTTGGGCTGCTGTTCGAGAAGTTGTGACATTTTGGGCTTCTGTTCGGGCAGTTGGGACAGTTTGGGCTTCTGCTCGAGAAGTTGTGACATTTTGGGCTTCTGTTCGAGAAGTTGTGACATTTTGAGATGCTGTTCGAGAAGTTGGGGCATTTTGGGCTTCTGTTCGAGAAGTTGGGACATTTTGGGCTTCTGTTCGGGAAGTCGGGACAGTTTGGGCTTCTGTTCAGGAAGTCGGGACATTTAGGGCTGCTGTTCGGGCAGTTGGGGCATTTAGGGCTGCTGTTCGGGCAGTTGGGACATTTTGGGAGGCTGTTCGGGCAGTTAGCACATTTTGGGCTTCTGTTCGGGCAGTGGGGAATATTCTGGGCTTCTGCTCGGGCAGTTGGGACATTCTGGGCTTCGGGTTTGGTCAGCTGTTCGGGCAGTTGGAACATTCTGGGGCTGCTGTTCGGGCAGTTGGAACATTCTGGGCTGCTGTTCGGGCAGTTGGGACATTCTGAGTTTCTGCTCTTGCAGTTGTGACATTTTGGGCTTCTGTTCGAGAAGTTGTGACATTTTGGGCTGCTGTTCGTGAAGTTGTGACATTTTGGGCTTCTGTTCGAGAAGTTGTGACATTTCTGGGCTTCTGTTCGGGCAGGTGTGACATTTTGGGCTTCTGCTCGAGAAGTTGTGACATTTTGGGCTTTTGTTCGAGAAGTTGTGACATTTTGGGCTTCTGTTCGGGCAGTCGGGGCATTTAGGGCTGCTGTTCGGGCAGTTGGAACATTCTGGGCTGCTGTTCGGGCAGTTGGGACATTCTGAGTTTCTGCTCTTGCAGTTGTGACATTTTGGGCTTCTGTTCGAGAAGTTGTGACATTTTGGGCTGCTGTTCGTGAAGTTGTGACATTTTGGGCTTCTGTTCGAGAAGTTGTGACATTTCTGGGCTTCTGTTCGGGCAGGTGTGACATTTTGGGCTTCTGCTCGAAAAGTTGTGACATTTTGGGCTTCTGTTCGAGAAGTTTGGACATTTTGGGCTTCTGTTCGGGCAGTCGGGGCATTTAGGGCTGCTGTTCGGGCAGTCGGAGCATTTAGGGCTGCTGTTCGGGCAGTTGGGACATTCTGGGTTTCTGCTCGGGCAGTTGGGACATTTTGGTCTGCTGTTCGGGCAGTTGGAACATTCTGGGCTGCTGTTCGGGCAATTGGAACATTCTGGGCTGCTGTTCGGGAAGTTAGGATATTTCGGGCTGCTGTTCGGGCAGTTGGAACATTCTGGGCTGGTGTACGGGCAGTTGGGAAATTGTGGGCTGCTGATCGGGCAGTTGGGACATTCTGGGCTATTACAGCTTAACCTAAGGTGACCAGAACTGACCACAGTTAAAAGACGTTATTAACTATTCCCGCAGCTTCAGTTTCTGGCATCTATTATACTGAGGTACGAAGGCAGCATCTTTCAGGCTTAAACCCAATGACGGTGCAAGACATAGTTCAGCGATAAAGCGCTCGCCTGATGCGCGTTCGGTCTAGGATCGACACCCGTTGGCGGGGTCTTTAGGGTATTTCTCGTTCCAGCCAGTGCACCACTATTCTGTCTGTGTGGTAGTGCATATGAAACAGCCCTTGCTGCATTTGGAAAAATGTAGCGGGTTTCCTCTGATGACTACGTGTCAGAATTACCAAATGTTTGACATCTAATAACCGATGATTAATTAATCAATTTGCTCCAGTTGTGTCGTTAAACAAAACAAACTTCTTCAATTTCTGGCATCTATTATACTGAATGAATGAATGGATGAATGAATAGATGAATGGATGAATGAATGAATGAATGAACGACATCCCAATACGAAAAATACATCGGCTATTGGGTGTCAAACTATGGAAAATGTTGTTTTTTGTACAGTATCCGATCTATTATACTGAGATATGAAGGCAGCATATTTCAGGCTTAAACCCAATGACGGTGCAAGACATAGCTCAGTGATAAAGCGCTCGCCTGATGCGCATTCGGTCTAGGATCGACACCCGTCGGCGGCGTCTTTGGGCTATTTCTCGTTCTAGCCAGTGTTCCGCGACTAGTGAAACAAAAGCCGTTGTATACATGTATGCCTACTATCATTTTCCATGCTGCTAATAAAAAAATAAAAAGTAGCTCATAGCGTAGCGGCAGCGGGTTTCCGTGTTCGTTATTTCTGTTGTCCTTAACCTCATAACCGTAATCAAAATGTGCTGAGTGCGTCGTTAAATAAACTATTTGTTCCTTCCTTCCTTTAAGCCCAGCGACACTACTATTGTTTCACCTGTCGAGATGATCTCTTGAACTATGGCTTCCGTTTCAAGTGGCAGTGTTAGCTGATGGATGGCGAGATTACACGCCTCGGCAGGAGATCATTACGAGAAATATCTCCTTTTACTTTTTTTATTTTTATTTTTTTTAATAATCTCCATCAAATACTTCTAGCTACTTCATAAGTTAAAGCCTCACTACCGTCTCCCTGTTAGGTAAAGGGGACGTACCCTAGTTTTTAAACACTACCGTTTTTGATACCTGAAATCATAGGCTACTTTACTTAGATTTTATTGTTACGATTATTCATTTCCGTACATTTTGGTCATCTTGGTGTTTTTTAATATCACAAAATGCATTTCTCATGTTTAAAAACGCACGTGCGTCTGAGAAGTAACAGTTATGGATTCGAGTTTTAGTATATTTTTACAGGATATTTCACCATTTTAAAGTCACAGACTCATGTTTCACTCAATTGTAACTTTATCCAAATGTGTTACAGGTTTGTAGATTAACCAAACTTAGTGTGCATTTCATGGGCTGAAACTAGGGTCTGTCCTTTTAACGTATATAGAACAACGAAAGAAACGTAAATATTTTAATATATGTATTTCCGGGGCAGGATTTAGCTCAATCGGTCGAGTGTTCGCTTTAAGCCCCAGTCACATATACACGATTTTTGCCCTGAATGGCAACGACTTAAAAAATCGGGGTTATTCTTGAATATGCGTAGTGAGACCCTAGCGGCTTTCTGGTCATTCTTCGGTATTCCTGGAACGTCTGGATAGGCACCCGACAGTTTTGAGCATGTTCAAAACTGTCGGAAGTATTCTTGGAATTTTTCAATTCGTAACGCATTCTTAAAGCAGTCATGAGTGCATCGTGCATATCTGTAGGTACAGCGTAGACACAGTTGTGATAGTCGGGGGTAATCGTGGGACTTGTCTTGAAACTTGTTTTACATGCCTATATCCACTAGGGTTCAGGCATTTTATGTCTACAGCACCCGGTGTTCTCAGGCGGTCACTCATCGAAGTATTAACTGGGCCCGACGTTGATTCGGACGAGAACCGGTGCATTCAACGTGGTATGGCCGTATGGACTTGTCTGATTGGCATGCGACATCAGACTAGAGTTATACACCCAAAAAAGAGCTGGATAACAGGGGTCGTCCTTTTGAGTGTCCATTGGCCCCAGGCAGGTAATGTTTCTTGTGAAATGCCAATGGTCTGGTGAAATTAATAAAAGTGCCACAGCCACTGGGGCTACATGAGAAAACATAGTGTAATTAATTATGGTCTGAGGCCATGCCTTTTTAAGCAAGTCTTGCGGACGTCGGAGTAAACCGGGAGGCAGTCGTGAGGAGTCTTAGTACGGTCGTAGTAATTCGTGGCGCATTCCGGATAAATCGTGATGAGTCGTACTGAGGCGTACTACAATTCGTAATGAATCGGCTTCAAGAACGTCGTGCAATCTCAATATTAACTTGCAGCAGTCGTGAGTAGTCGTAGAGAGGTCGTGAGTGAAGCCGATTCGTGCCGATTTTGGCTAGAATTCGGAAGCAACCGTGGCAGTATAGGATCGGGGCTATTCGTGGCCATTCGGGGCAACAATCGTGTATATGTAACTGGGGCTTTAGGTGCTCGTGTCATAGGATCGAACCACCTCGGTGGATCCATTCAACTGATTGGGGGTTTTCGTATTCCAACCAGAGAACAACAACTGGTCAAAGACCGTGGTATGCGGTTTTTTTTTATCTGTGGGAGAGTGCATATAAAAGATCCCTTGCTGCATTAGGAAAATGTTTGCGGGTTTCCTCTGATGACTACGTGTCAGAATTAGCAAATGTTTGACATCCAGTAGCCGATGATTAATTAATCAATGTGCTCTAGTAGTGTCGTTAAACAAAACAAACTTTATGAATTTTTCCATAATATATTTAATTCTGTAAATAGACTGTCAAAATGGACTGAAACTGTTTATAAGACATTGATAGTTTTAACCTAGTTACAGCCAGTGCACTACGACTGGTATATTAAAGGCCGTGGTATGTACTATTCTGTCTGTGGGATAGTGCATATAAACCATATCTTGCTACTAATGGGTTTCCTTTCTAACACTATATTTCTAAATTATCAAAATGTTTGACATCCAATAGCCGATTATTAATAAATCAATGTGCTCTAATGGTGTCGTTAAAACAAAAACAAAAACAAGACATTGATAGTTTTAACAGACTCAAAAACTAACGAGATTCATACTGAATGATTTTAAATAAATTAAAAGAAAACTAAATTAGTGTGCGTTTCTTTTGTTGTGCAGTTTATTTTACCAATACAAAGCACAAACACAGCCTGCGGATTTAAAGGCACTTGTAGCTGTTACAACACTGTGCAGTATTTTGTGTGCATAGGCGTATAGGATCCCATTTTTGTAGAACAGGCTGGTTTTTGCCTGAATTAAACGAAAATTCCCGATTCTGGATAATAAGGTGTTTTCCTTTTAGCATTACTACTAAACAGCTATATATAATTGCATTTTTACATGAATTATAACTATCTGAGGGTAGAATGATGGAAATACATGGTAAAAAAAAGCCTCAGTTTAGCTCATTTTCTCCGAATATCTCTATCGTGTTTGCGCGAATCTGAGGTTTTACTCCAGCACTAGGGGGTAGTTACCCCCCTCACCTCACCGCCTCCTGTCTCGTACGCGTATGATAATAACCCATACATTAGACTGGTACTCCATAATCTTATCTGGATATTAATAAGTAAGGTTTTTGTGTTTAACGACACCACTAGAGTGATTAATGATCGGCTATTGGATGTCGAACATTTGGTCATTCCGACATGGTCTTTTTTTCTCTTTTTTTTCAATATATTTTCCAGGGGTACATGATTCAACCATCTTTACCTTCCTTATAAATTTCGCTTGCAACAGTGTAGACCCCCTGTTAAAATTCCTGCACACGCGTCTGCTAATAGCTGAGACAGACACATGGCTGCATAAATAAAAGGGAAAGGGTAACAAGGAAGCAGAAGATGGGTATAATTAGATCTGGGTCACTTAATGGGCTCATCGATCGCCTGAACGTTTTTAAATCGCATCACGTTTTCGGAGCGTGTACAATTAAATGGAGTTTAACCCAGTACCGCAGTACAAAATGAGAGAAAAAGAAAGAAGGAAATGTTTTATTTAACGACGCACTCAACACATTTTATTTACGGT
>NC_054702.1:31277920-31280420 GCF_016097555.1 Gigantopelta aegis
CTGGTGTAAATTCCACTTCATGAAAAGATGAGCGGTATTCCAATCACAAGGAAATAAGCAAACGAAGAAGAAGAAAAAAACTGAGTTATTGAATTTTTTAATCTGAGCCTTTGACCCAAAAATAATCAATCATAATCATACGCCCACCAAAATTTCAAATTTGTATAGCTTTTCACGATTCGGTCGATCAAAAGTGCAACACAGTACACCAGAGGAACAGATTGGCGGAACCGATCGCCAGCCGGTCTCCTCTCTCTCCCCATCAATGTGATCAAAGCGAAACAAAGCGTTGATATTCAAGCAGGACGCAACACTATTGGACTTCCGCACATTGATTACTGTTTGACAAGCTCTTATGTGCAGCCGGCGTTTGTCCAGATCCCAATGGTATTTAACAGTTAGCACGTGGGCGGTAGTCGCTTCCACTAAAACCAGCGTCAAATTACACGTTGAGTAGGTTATTATTAATTGTTTGTTGATTACATTCGATCACCAAAACGGCCACCTACTGTCAACATTTACATATTCCAGACTTAGTCAATAGCCATCAATACTACAGGGGGAGGTGGAGGAGGGGGAGTTGGAATTAGAAGGAAAAAAAAAACCGCTGACAGCGGGAAACACGGCTGTTTTAATGCCTAGCTAGTTGAGGCTTACTTGAAATCTGTTACTGTCCGCTTGGACTTTATAAAGATATTCGTTCCAGCCAGTGCTCCACAACTGGTGTAACAAAGGCCGTGGCATGTACTATCCTGTCTGTGGGATGGTGCATATAATAGATCCCTTGCTGCTAATCGAAACGAGTAGCCCATGAAGTGGCAACAGCGGGTTTCCTCTCTCAATATCTGTGTGGTCCTTAACCATATATTATGTCTGACGCCATATAACAGTAAATAAAATGTGATGAGTGCGTCGTTAAATAGAACATTTCCTTCCTTCCTTATAAAGATAAAGGGAGCGAGACGTAGCCCAGTGGTAAAGTGCTCGCTTGATGCGCGGTCGGTTTGGGATCGATCCCTGTCAGTGGGCCCATTGGGCTATTTCGCACTCCAGCCAGTGCACCACGACTGGTACACCAAAGGCCGTGGTATGTGCTACCCTGCCTATGGGATGGTGCATATAAAAGATTCATTGCTGCTAAACGAAAAAGACTAGACCATGAAGTGGCGACAGCGGGTTTCCTCCCTCAATATCTGTGTGATCTTTCACCATATTATGTCCGACGCCATATCACCGTCAATAAAATGTGTTGAGTGCGTCGTTAAATAAAACATTTCCTTCCTTCTTTATAAAAATATATTGCAGCCTTCAGGTTTGTTACAAAATATAAAACGATGCGGATCCATGTGGTAGGTGCTGAGAATGTGCGGCCCTCTCCAAACCCAATCGGTAGATCGCTCACCTGAGGTGGTTGCGTCATAAGATTGGGTTGCTTCAATCAATGCCTCATGACTTCTTCTTCTCCTCTTCTTTTCGTTCCTTCTTGTAATGATATCACAGGGAGATGTTTGCTGCCAGAATGAATCTCACAGTGACACGGAGGGATTGCTGTCTCCATAAAGTTTTTTTCTCTCCTTTTTTCTGTGTTTTTCGGTGTTGGCCAGTGAGCATCTCTGAGTTGGCTGTGTTGTTGGAAGTATTGTAGGATGTGTTCAACGGTTTCTGCGGCTTGTTCACATGGACAGATTGGAGAGGGGACAAGTTTAATCCTGGCAAGGTGGGACCGCAGTCTACAGTGTCCTGTGCACAGTCTGAAGATTATAACTTGTTCCCCTCGACTGATTTTGTTGACGAGGTATGTTGGATTGAAATTTGGGTGCTCGCTTTGTTGTTAGTTGGACGAGTTCTTCATTGTACTGTGCGAACGATTGCAGGACAGAACGTGCGTCTGTTAGCAGTACAACGTTTTGCTTGTCGGTGATTGGCATATTCTTCAGGACTTCTACTGCTTTCTCGGGGGCCTTGATTTCTGCCTTGTATTTTGTACATGCTTTCCCAGTCTGGATAGATATGTTGACTGTGGGGAGATTTGGGATCTTGATGTGGATTCCACCACCACCATTTCTTGTAGCTTCGTATGCTGAGCCATCTGTGTATGCTTGGATCCACTGTCGTGACAGGTATCTGTCTTCCAGGAATTCTAATGTTAAGGATCCTAGAACTGCATCTGAGAGGGAGCTTTTCCCTCTTATTCCCGGAATTTCAATGGAGATCTTGTACTTTTGTTCATTTTTGTATAGAGGTGTGGAGCTTTGGATAATGATGGGGGAAGGCTCTGGTAGTTCTGGGATATGGACTCTGTTGTTTAGATCTTGTGACATACAAGATTGGGCGTTTTAGTCTTCTTTTTGACGGATGTTTCTCATTCTTTCATGCATTGGATGGTTGCTTAGACGTTTGAAGTTCTCAGCCTGAGTCATCACTTTTTGCTGTCGTCTTCCAGGGGCTGTAGTCCTGTATAAGTCTCCATTTTCATAATTGGAATGGTCTTCATTCCTCC